>NC_056731.1:540555816-540760816 GCF_019279795.1 Protopterus annectens
TCTGGTGGCCCTCTGCCATAAACAAACTCTACAACAGAAGAAAGAAACTGTTGCAAAAAAGAGTAAAATCCCATGACTGGAGGAACTCCCTGGTCAACCTCAGTAAGAAGCTGAGATCCCTCATAAAATCCTCCAAAGCTAGTTATGAAAACTAAATTGCCACTGACTCTAAAGACAACCACAAAGCATTCTATAGCTATGTCAAGAATCTCAATGGCAACACTCGGATCTGATCTGAGTTACAGCACAATGGCACTAAATATACAGACCCAACTGATATTGCCAACATCCTGGCAGATAGGTTCAGTGCTAACTTTACCCCCCTCTCACCCCCTAGAGGGCCCATCTCTATACCGGAAGAATGCAAAGTTCCTGTAAACATGGCTGCACAGGTGAAAAACACACTCTCCAAAGCCAAGAACACAGCATCCATGGGACCTGACAATATCCCAGGCTGTGTTACACATGAACTAATGAATGAACTGGCACCCTACCTAAGTACCATGTTCAGACATAGCCTCACCTCAGGCTTTGTGCCCACTGAATGGCGCACTGCGACAGTTATCCCACTCCACAAAGGGGGGAGCCACAACAGACCCCGGGAACTACTGTCCCATTAGCCTGACAAGCCTGGTCTGCAAGGCCATGGAACGTATAATCATGGAACTCATAAACAAAGACATTGGTAATCTCCAAACTCTGGACCCTACCCAGTTCAGATTTGTAAAAGGCAGATCATGTCTCCTAAACCTGATTGACTTCTTTGAAGCAGTCATCAAAGCCATAGATGAGGGTAAAGTGGTTCACACAGCTTATCTAGATCTTGCCAAGGCTTTCAACACCATCCCCCACTCTGGAATTATAGATAAGCTCACTAAACTAGGTATAAATCCCTATGTCACAAGATGGGTTGCCAATTGGCTCACAGACAGAACCCACATTGTGAAAGTAGCAGACTCCAAATCCCCCCCCCAAAAATGTGATGGATGTTAAATATTGCTTTTATAAACTTACCAAGTTGCTAGAATAACAGGTCTTGTGTTAGCATGCAGTTTCTAACACTGAAATGCATGCCGTTAATTTGTTACTGCAATA
Source organism: Protopterus annectens (assembly GCF_019279795.1). Classification (NCBI taxonomy): domain Eukaryota; kingdom Metazoa; phylum Chordata; order Ceratodontiformes; family Protopteridae; genus Protopterus; species Protopterus annectens. The sequence goes on from NC_056731.1 coordinate 540,556,912, forward strand.
GACAGTGATTTTTCCAGATAACACAAATTTAGTGAGGTAAATACCAAAAGTATAAGTCAAAAATCTGGATGTTCTGTGAAAATCTGGACAGTTGGGGCACGTGCTGGAAAGCGAAAAAGTGTCTTTTAAAAATCGGAAGAATGGGACTTCTTAACATAACATAAATTGGAGATAATCACTAAGATCTAAAGTACTGAGCTAGTAATCTGTAACTGCTGATTCACCTAGCAGCTACCCACTTCTAAAAGACTGGTTATTTTCCTTCATAAAATTGCACATGCTGACTCAGGTACAGTAAATAATCCGATCAGATTGCCAGTGACTGGAATACATGTTTTATTTGAGGCTGTCATGCCTCCATTTTCTTTTTTTGCAGAAATGTATTCAGCTAGTAACTGAATACATTTCTGCAGGTTACACTATTCCTGCACGGACACCTGCCTGCTTGTTGAATCACTAATTCACCTCATTTGTATGGTTTTCACCAGCAAATGAGGTAATTAGCATAAGGCAGTGGTGTCCATGTAGGAATAGTGTAGGAGTGCTCGTGCACGTCCCGGGAGCCCTTTGCTGAATCGCTCAGCAGACATACTGCCTGCAGCAGCTCCTGCACTATTCCTACACTCTGTGTAGGGTTTAATGAATCCTGGGGAGTATCTTTCCTGTTTGCCACAGATCAAAAGGTTTTATGACTGTGAACACTATGAAAACTTCAAGCAGGCTACCAAAGTTAGAAGATAAAAGGCTTTGGCATCCTTTCTAAAAATAAAACAATTAGGTCACTGGAGATAAAAATATGAAAAGAAGATTATTTTGTTAAATACTCATGTCAGACAATGATAAAAAAAACTAGTACAGGAAATGGCAGAGTATATAAAAAAAAGTGTTCTGTCATCCACTGATTATGGGACTTCACCTCCATAATATACATTTTCTGAGGCACATTGTTGGCTCCTAACATCAGAGAACAAAATGCAATATTATTGCCACCAAGGAAGTTTAAAATCAAACACAGACCTTTGTCAGTACTGGTGAAGGAAATAATTTGAGAAGTGTACAATATTCAGCTGCATGTTTCCATAGGGGAAGAGCCTGATAATGTGCAAACTTCAAAAGTGCTAACATTTTTGTCCAGAAACATTTCTCCCTTGTTCTATCAGCTAATGGATATAGACTTCAGAAGATTAGCATAGGAGATATTTTTTGTTTCTTATCAGAAGGTTTTGATACTAGTGGTAATGATTTATAGAGACTAAAGGAGGCCAGAATCCAGACCCATTCTCCTTTATCATCTGATGAGGATGAGTATAGCTTTAAGGAGCAACATTTCCTCTCAGTTTATTATTTCAAGCCATGAAGCTTCATCCTCAGAATCTTTTAAGCCCTCCCCTCAAGATATCAACTTTAATGATACAATTAATACTATTAGAAATTATTAACTGCCCTCTTTCAGGTATTTCCTCTCATAACAGAAGGCCTTCTCAGATGCTTAAAGTTCTACAATCCATGGGGGATCTTCTTTTTAAAACATTCTTCTACATACAGCAAGCTCACAAAACCCACCAATCCCTCCAACAGGCTGCACAGTCTCAATTTACTGACATGCATAATAGACTCGACAAAAAAAAATGTAAAATAGCAGTACCAAATAACATGTAAAATGCTTTTGTCTGCCTCAAAGAAACTGACGTCCTGTCAGCAATAGCCATAAAAGACTCAAAGGAGATGTTGCACAACAAAAATATCTTGGTGTAACACTTGGCCCTACACAAAAATGTAATATGCACACAGACCATCTTTCAGCTAAAGTCCCATCACACTTTCTCTCCCCAGCAGCCGAAATGGTCTTAGTCAAAATTATTTATTTATTTATATTTTAATGGTTTAGTGTACTGATCAATATTGACTAATTTCTGTATTATATAAAATTGAATATGCACTTTCTGTAACTTCTCTTCACTCAGCATATAACACTCAAAAACAGCCCAAGTTGCTAAAAATAAAATACTTAAATATGCTTTCCTTGCATATCTAAACTATCACACTGCATCTTATACCAAATGGAGCACTGAATGCCTATTACCAACAGAACTATCGACTATGTACACTAATATTTAAAATTCTATCACAGGGTTATCATCTTCCCTTTAAAAAGCTATTCCCAAGTCAGAGAACAAAATCACTCCCTTAGAAGCAGCAAGAAATTACTCTAACACTGGTCAGACCTAGATTTAAACTTGCTACTGGTGAAAATGTCTTCTCCAGACTAAAACCCATCATATGGAATCAACTAACTACAGACATAAAAACCTTGAAACTATAAAAACATTCAATAATGTCTTAAGAAATATTTCCTAAAGGAAAGCAAGTGCACTCGCACCAAAAAACTGCCTAACATTGGCTGTTCATTAAGGCTTGTACTTGCTGGATAATTTGGGTATATTACAACATGTATGGTTATCATCCTGCTTGTATCTATCTGTATATGTATCACTTATTGTATAAATAAGTTAGACTTACAGCTTATAAAATGGTTCAACTTATTCACTCTTTAGCATTCATTTAACATTTTCTTGTATAAAAATTATGCCATGTTACAATCTGTTATATACCATACATATTATAAACTTTCTGCTATATTTTCTAGTGATTTTATAATGTACATTTCTACTACTATTTTTAAAATACGTTTACACCTGAGTCATGCCAGTAAACCAGCTCACTTACAGTAAATAATCCGATCAGATTGCCGGTTCCGTAAATAAACGGTCAGATTGCCGGTTCCGTAAGATCGGTAATGCTTATGCTTTTTTTGCTGCCCTTCTATTAATACTGCTTTCATATAAAAAAGTTGTTGCCAGACAGTCAAATGACTAGATTATTTAATTGAACAAATGAGAACTGAAGTCTTTATTATGCAAGACATCAGCAGAATGCCATTGATTGGAGGTGCAAGTTACAGTAGAATTCAATACTTGCAGTACCAGCATTTACAAAGAAGCATGCAGAAAAGGAGACTGACAAGATGTGCCAGTTATGTGTACACTGATGTCCTTGCTGGAGATGTACATTTGTATGAACATTTAGGAAAGCATAGCACTTATGGCAAGCACAATTGCAAAGCCGTTTTCATTTCAGTGTAACTAGTGCTTGCCATAAGTGCTATGTTTTTCCACCATGCTGGTTTGAATGTCATCTGTTCTCCCTATTTGTACTGAATGATAGCGATCACATAATTAAAGCAGGCTTAAGCAGTACTGTTTAAAAGAGGGGAATGCAAATGCTGGTATTTTTTCCTCTGGGAGCAAAAACTGTACTGGATTTGCACACATTTTAAAGGAAGTTGAGGATGCTGTGGGTGGGAATGTAGTTGCATCATGTACGATGTCACAAAAGGGGAGGTGATTAGCTAAGTGGGTGTCAATGTTTCAGCTTCGGTCCGAATCAAGAAACTGATTTTTGAAACAAGATAGTGTCCCTTTAAGTCCTGTTTCTCCTTTAATCCTTCTTCTGTTAACCTCTCTATTATTTTTTCCTTATGTTTGTTTAACAGAAGTCTAGGGTTGATTTTCGCAGTCTCTAAGCCATTCTCCTAACTGTAGCCTGAGTGGGGCATGGATTCACTGATAATTTGGGGTAGATTTCTGTCTGTGATATAAGGTATCCATGCTCTTTAGTGCGATACAATCTGTCTCATGTTGACCAGCAGTCATGTTTCCCTGATTAACAGTTAAATCCTTGTTTTGTTCTCCCAGCCTTCTCTTGTATCCACTAGGCTATATTAAAATGTTCCCTAGTAGTCTTCCCACCATTGGTATCCTGTTGTATCATAGCCCTCCACTATTAACATCGCTAATGGTTGTATGTATCTTTCTAGATCATTGCTTTATGTTCCTGCATGCATGCCCAGGTCTCCTTCCTATTAGGTCTTTTCTTTCATTCAGCTGCTTCTGAATGATATCCATCACTAAACCCCTTTTTTAAATTAAATATCGAGGTGTACTTTTCCTTAAATGGGTTTCCTATATGAGTATCACTCTTGCAACCCTTTCTGCCTTACATATTCTATGACTTTCTGCATTTTAACTTTGACTTCCAGGCAGGTAATATTTCATATTATACTCAAGGCCAGCTGTATTGCTTTTACTATTTTTCATTCTGTTTTTTGTTCCTGGGATGGTGATATAACTACCTCCTTACTTTTATTTCTTTCATTTGTCACCATTCTGGATTTCTTCTGCTTTATATGATTTAGAAAACTAATTATGAATTTTTCTTGACCAACCAACCAATTAACTATACATGTATCCTCCTTTTAACAATCCCTTCATCTTCCTAATTCAATTGAGCCATTTCTCATATGCTGTGCTTTGCTCCTTCTCCCTTCTCCTTTTCTCTTGTCTCTGCATGCTTCCCCCGCAATCTTCTTTCTGTTTTTTCTACTTTCTACCTACCAGCGAGTGCTTCTCTTCTTACTCATATCTAGACTTTTATACAGTCTTCAGAAATTTCCTTTTACCTACTTTGTTTTGGTCCTGCTATCTTGATCACTTCTTCTTTTAGTTGCGTCTTAGAACACCCATCCATATCTGATCACACTTCCTTCCTTTTCATTTCTGTCTTCCTTTCAACATTTCTTTCAAGGGCTGATGTTACTCCCTAGAGTTACATTGTTATTTATTTCTAGTAATACCATTGTAACATGCATCAGTTGAAACATTTTATCATTTGGCTGAACTAGCTTGTGTACTTTTGAGACCTTATTTTACTTTGACTAAGTTAGTACTGTTCATCCTCTTCCCTTCAGTGGGTTGATCGAGTTAACTGTTTACCAGTCAGATTTAAAGCTATTTGTCTGGCCTTTCTCAATAATTTCTCATCTTATTAAATTAACTTTGTTTCCTTTTCTCCTATCTGGCCAAATGATGTACCTCTTTTTTATTTGGGCAGATCTGGGTCACTAGCTTTAGAGTTTCTTATCCCCCAAACTGTATCATGCATACCTAAACATTTTTTATATATATATATATATATATATATATATATATATATATATATATATATTTTTTTTTTTTTGCTAAAAGTATTCTTAACTTAAGATTAAAATAACTAACTTACCACACTCACATACATACAGACACATACTGTCACTTACCACACTCGCATACATACATGAACACACTGTCACTTACCACTCTCACATACATACATACACATACTGTCACTTAGCATACTCACATACATACACATACTGTCTCTTTTTCTTCCCTTTAACAGTCTGATACAGCTGCACTATTGTTTCTGTTTCTGCTCCTCTTCCAGTTCTTGTAGGGATAACTCCACTGTGAAGAATTCTCTCACTTTTTTTGTGTGGTGGACCATTTTCCTCTTTCAGTCCTGCATCTCTTTTAAGGATTGGTAGTATGAGTGGCACGCTTTGTCTCAAAACTTTGTTTTCCTGGCTATTGTCTTGACTTATTTCTCCATTTTGTCTAGCTCATCTCTGTGCCATACCTCTCAAACATTTAACATGAGATCTGGACAAAGACTAAAATAATGGGTGGGGGAGCAAAGTCCCTAAAATAGGGACAGATTTTAAATATTGCTTTTGTAAACTAAGAAAGTTCTTGGAATAACAGGCTTGTATTAGCATGCATTTCTGAAGGATATGAGGTCTGAAACTCAAACACATGTAATTATTTAGTGACTTCAATCCTAAGTTATTTGTAAGAAATCCCCAAGTTTTATGAGGAATACACCAAAAATTTGAGGCAAAAATCTGGACATTCTGCAAAAGTCAGTTTGGAGGTGTGTAGTTCTCATATTCTGTCATTGCTCCTTCAGGGTTCAAAAATGCTTTGGCTCTTGCGGGAAAGAAGATTTCCAAAATAGTTGGATACAAAACTCTGACTCTGAGGTTCAGTGTTTTGCATAGCCTAAAATGCGAGTCGAATTTACTCACTTTCATTCTGGTACCCACAGAATCATCATAATCAACAAACACCCTTTCCTCTCCTACTTGTATTAAAATCTTAAGATCTGTTCCTTCAGGTGGTATGTTTGTACTTTGATTATTATTGGTCTGGAAAGTTCACTGATTTCCTTGATGGAATATATATTTGATGTTCTTTGTTCAAAAGAATTTTGCCATTTGGAATTTGTGTCTATTATTTAAGTTGTTCCCTCATGTATTTCTTATTCTTTCTTTTCCCTTCTCCACCATCAGGAGTGTTCATAAGTCTTAGGTTTTCTCATTTCTGTCTCTCCTTGATCTCTAGCATTTTTTTCTTTTACTTCGTCCTTAACTATTACTAGCGCGCAGTAAGTTGGAGAGTTTGCTCAGTCACCGACTGTTTGAAGGACCCCTAGGTCATCTGTGTGTGTGGAGAGCACTGGTTCCATTCCTTCAAGCCTTTTGATATTCAGCGAATCACTTATTTTGAAAACTTTGGTATAGACGTTTCCTATATGTTCTTGTAGTTCAGACATTTCTGACAAGTCTTCCTGTTACCTCATCGACAATCTGTTTCCCTCCTTTTCCCCCTTAGCTGCTTGTTGAGTGCTTCATCTCATTTCTTGGTTTCCTTGGGTACTTTCCACATTTTTTTCTTCCTTCTAATCATTCGCCCCATGCATCTGCTCCATCACTAAAGGGATGCTAAGCTGTCATTTTTTCCCCTTTCTTGTTGACATGGGGAGGATGGCACATCATTTTAGTTGCGTAGCTCAGGATCATGCCTGAAATCAAGACATTTCATGGAGTTCTTTTTCTTCAGTCGTGTAGCTCCCCTCATATGAGTTCTCATTGCCTAGCCATAACCGGTGTATGGGACACTGCCCAGTGCATTAGTCCTCCTGGAACTTGTGGTTGCAGAGTGCAGGGAATGGTGACATATCTCCAGTTCACTGCCCCTTGCCCCACTTTTTGGAGCTGTATGGTCAGTAATGTCTGGACCTTGAATAGTGATGAACGAACTAGAGAGTCTCCATATCTGTCTGAGGGGTTGTGCTCCTCTACTGGTTATGTAACCTATTGTACTACATATTGGTGTCATAAGTAGCTACACTTGTCATAAAGAATGGTTTCTGAGATATTCACACCCCAGTCCCAAGAAAAGTGATGCCTCCACACCTGCCCACATGCATTAACCCAGTCTTTGCTCACAGCTCTGATCGCTCAGTACTATAGAAGTGGCACACCAACCACTGAACTTGTTCATGCCTCCTCCCCCAGGATGGGCACATCCATCCTTCAAGCTTATGCTTTCATACCCCTAAGCTACTAGGTGAACTTGAGTTACCAGGACCAATGTCAGGTTTATCTATTGTACTGATGTTACAGGCTTTTTTGGCAAATTTTTACAGTATAATTTGTGGTGGTCTGAAATATAAACTATGGGTATGGAAGTTTTTCTTGTTTAGCATCAAAAGTCCCTGTATTGACAGATACATTTATTCCTTTGTAAGACAGGCAAGCTGGTGACATGTTTCACTTGAGGTCAGTAGCCACTGAATGCCATGTTCATGGCATCACCAATCATAAATTGACGTTTGCAGTTTTAGTTCTAAACTCAAGTACAATTCAAAGGTAAAGTAGAATCTCACTAAATTAGTGTTCTTTGTCAGAGGTAATATTGGATAATCCCAGCATATCATTGAGTGTGGACCTCTCGAAATTGTTGACCCTACATATACAATACAGATGTGTCATATCTGGTTTGGATTTTCTTACATCATGTAGCTTTAACCCTGATTTTCTCCCAGCAAGCAGATTGTAATCACTTACTCCTTGCTCAACTGTGTGTCTTATTTCATGGATTGTAGAATCAGGATCACAAGGCCAGTAATGAAGTTTGTCTGGTTACATTTTATTAATAACTGAATTTTGAACCGCATTATGGTTTGTAGAGCCTCCCAGCTTTTGTGTGTGTCTAATTCTTTGTTACTCTGTGTGGTGACTGAATGTGTTGCAGGGGGAGCTGTATGCTTGTGTTTAGACCATGTGTTTGCACTGCTGAGAATGTATATATTTAGGCTCTGAATGATTAGTGGGATTAATGATTTTTCTTCAGTACCAGCACCCCTTTCCCTGGCTTCAAGTAGAACACTGTCAAAACAGAAGCACAGTTGTTTACACAAAAATAAGCCAAATGTTAAATATATTTGTGTGGTAGCAACAGCTTTGAGCAGTCAGTCTTCAGAAGGTAGGTACAAACAGTTTTGATATTACCTAATCTGCACACACACTCGTATAAGTAAACTACAAGCCACACAACTGTAAAATTAAAGTAAAGTAACATTTATGAAATAAAATATGCATGTAGCTGTACAGTTGCACATAGAAATATAAAATAAAAGGGATTTTAACAGACAGGTGGTATGAAGAAGTCTGCCACCTTATCTGGTCTTTTCACTAACAGTAGCTAAAGAATTCCTGAAATCTGTTCGTCTTTGCTTTGTTAGTTGAAACAGTAGTCGCAGTTTTACAGGTAAAGAATTTCAGACTTTCCATAATTATAACCTACTGTGATTTGAACACTGCAAAAGTAAGGCCAAAGCTGTCGGTTAACTGGTGTACAGTTTCTGCTTTTTCTGTCTGGCTTTAAATTTATTTCAGCAGTTTTTTGCTTCCTTAGTTGAATTACTCTGAGAGAGGTTAAATTTCAAAGAAGGTAGTACATCCTTTCAAAAGGGCACAGAGGAAGTGGAAAATATGGCAGGGAAAATGTTAGTAATTGTAAACTGAGAGGATACTTAATGGATAAAATGTCAGTTAGGGGAAACAAAGGAACACACAGTAAATTCATTACTATTAGTTGGGAAGAGGAGTTTGAAAAGCAAGAGAGGGTGCTGCATGGGAGGAAAGTGAAATGGAAAGGGTGTAGTTAAAGTTAAAAGGAAGGTAATGAGGACAGCTGTCTTATTAAATGGTACAGTAGAAATGCACAAAAGAGAAACCAGTTTCACTTTTTAACAGTTCTGCTACTTTTCTACTGAAAGCAGTTTTATATTCTATACTGCTCACATTTTTACATTCTCTACCTTCTATATGTTTCAGGATTTACGTGAAGCACAATCACAGATTTAAAAAAAATAATAATTGCATTGAACTCTGCGTAATGCAGAATGTTGTACTGTTCACATAGCCTTTTACATAACCATACAAACCTCTGGTAAAAAGCAGCATAAAGGTGGTACATGTTTATAAATTAATGTTGCAACCAGGACTGTTTGGCATTATGGTAAATTTTGAAAAGGGTAATATGTATTAGTAACAGAAAAGTAAATAACAATAGAAATATTAATAAAATAGGAATGTCATATGCAATACAGTGAATTTACTCTGATACCAGTAGAAACATTGACCAATCTTCATAGTCATTTGTGCAAATGGAATACAAATCCCTGATGTTTATGATTAAGCATAGCAAAGGCAAGATTCATAGAGGCTATTTACACTAATGGGAAATACGTCAAGTAAAATGAGATGCAAATGAAATATTTTGTAAAGCAGCATATGCTCATGAGGTGTCCTTGCAATTCATAGTCCAGTATCCACACACTTAGGTACATCCCTTGTTAAATGCGGTGCTTTGCCTTTCATATCTCAGTTGTAATCCACAAACTTGAAACCTTCCATCTTTTCGGTAGTTTGTCTAAATATGCACACGCACCAGAATGAAACACTTCCCCCACAGTCCATTCAGCAGTATGTCCAAGTATTAAAATGAAACATTTCCTCACCAATCCCTTCAACAGTACATCCAAGTATCCACAAGCACCAGAATGAAACACTTCTGCCTTTAATCCCTTCAGCATTATGTCCAAGTATGCACAAGCACAAAACTGAACCACTTCCTCACCAGTCACTTTAGGAGTATATCCAGGTATGCACATGCACCAAAACAAAACATTTTCCTACCATTGCATTCAGTAGCATGTCCAAGTGTGCACAAGCACCAAAATGAAACATTTCCCCACCAATCCTTTCAACAGAATGTGCGAGTATGCACAAGCACCAAAATGAAACACTTCCTTCACCGATCCCTTCAGCAATATGTCCAAGTATGCACAAGCACATCCCTTGTATCAAAATGAATCATTTTCCCCCAGCGATGTCTTCAGTAGTCTGCCCATGTGTGCACAAGCATGTCCCTAACACCAAATGAAATACTTCCCACAATAACCTCTTTAGTAGTGTGCCCATGTATGCACGAGAACATCCCTGACATCACGATGAAGCATTTCCCCCCAACAGCCCCTTCAGTAGTCTGCCCATGTATGCACAAGCATGTCCCTGACTCAAAATGAAATATCCCCCCCCGACGATTCCTTCTGTAGTCTGCCCATCTATGCACAAGCACGTCCCTGACACCAATTGAAACATTTCCCCCCCAATGATGTCTTCAGTAGTCTGCCCATGTATGCAAAGTAGTTTTTTTAGGTATCGCTTCATTTTTGAGATAATTGCATAATTATAAATGGTATCAATATTTTCATATTTAATTGGCAAATAAATGTAAATATCTGAAAAGGGGGTGCTAGTTGGACACCAATTATAAGTGCAAATTATTTTCAGCATTTTATATTCTTTTGTTTGATATCCTGGAGTATCATATAAACACCTTCTAGTTCAAGTTATTTATGTAATTAGTAACATATAGTATATATTCGTAGTACGTCTGTCAAATAACTCACATTTTCTCTAGTAACAAGCCCCTGATTTGCCTGTGGAGCCATTCTTGAATTCTATGATAACAATGTACTCAGGAGGACAACACCTTAGATATTTACAGAAATATGATATTTATACATATTTTTTATGAAACAAGTACAAATATCTACAAACTTAACTGGAAGACAGCAGGTATAAGTGACCATTTTTGCAGCATTGTATAAGTTTTCATTTGGTACCATGAAGTACCATATGTACTTTGTCTGGCTCAAATTATTAACTTGTGTATTATTATGCATATGTGCACATTTTAAGTATCTCAAGCAGTATCCACCTAGTAGCACAGTATAAGTGTAGTTCACAGGACAGCTCAGCAGCAGTACAGGAATGTCTTCTGACTCAAATACAGTGGTCAGTATGCAAGAAAGTGTGATTTCCTTTTATTGCAAATTATGATTATGTGCCATATTAATATAGGTTCATATGAGGTTGCTAGGCTGTTGGCCCTAGGGCCTTTGTAAGCCTAGCCATGTTATACTCTTGTTCCCTTATTGACCAAGTTGTATGGACTATATTTGCAATCCGAATCTATGATCAGTACTGACTGCCGTTATTCAAGAGGGACATAGATGACATCACAGGAATAAATTTACGGTCTCTCATCCAGTTGTCTTTATGAGTTACACTTAAATAGGGTCATTGAGGAGCTGTGTTTTACATGAATTGGGATTGCCACTCCTCTGAAACAAACTCCCAATTCAGGCAGTTTATTTACTAGCCAGTAACTGAAGTTTACCAAAACAGGCAGAGTTACTTTCCCTTATCAATCAGTGTCTTTCTTTCATACTGGAACAGTTGTGTGCAGCCATCTGGGAAAAGCCTGGATGATAGCACTTAATAGCATTTAGGGACTTTTTTTCTGAGGGCATGGAGCAGGTGTTATAGGATGCTAAGAGACTTGCTACTAGTCATATATTGCCAAGTGGAAAGGATTTGCTAGGTGGTGCCAAAGCAAGAACTAATATGCTTTTAAGTCTCCAATTCCTTTGGTTCTTTGCTACTTATGTGAGTTAGTCTCTGGCCTTTCTTCTTCCATCAGGATTTTCTTCTTCCATTAAGATTCACGTTTTAGCTTGTCCATCCATGTGTCCATCTTTCTTCTCTTTCACAGGTGAAACACTTTCTGAAAGGTGGTTCCTTCATGGGATCTTAATTTTGTTTTATAAAAACTTAAACTTCTTCCTTTTGAACTTGTTCACTAAGTTGATTCAAACAGGGCTTATCTTGGAAAACAATGTTACTTATTGCTCTGACTTCTGTATGAAGAGTATCTAAGTTAAAAGCGCTTTGATTCAGCCCTATCTCAGTCTAACAAGGATAGGATGACTGTAAAAAACTATCCTTCCATTATGCTTAAAAATGGTTTCAGAGTTTACATTGTTAAACTGTTCATTTCCCTGTTTTATTTCCAGGGCCAGAAAATGAGCAAGTAAGAATTCTACATACTCTGATGTACATATGAAACTCTGGTACTATGTAAACAAAAACCTTCATGAATTCGTATCAGTTGTTCATTTCCTATGAAGGCAAGAAAAAGAGTCAACCAGTGTCAAAGTAATTTCCAAGCAGTTGACTTGTGTGTTTCAGTTTTGCTATTGTCACATAGTAAGACCGTGACAGACAAGTTAGAGACTTTTTGAAGGGTACCTATTATTTTAGCAAACGCAATGAATTGGGAATGCTGTTTAGTTGAACGTCACTACGCAAAATGGCAAAATACCGAAAGCTAGGAACAGCGATTTTTTTCGTAGGGAATAAAATCACCGGGCCGTTTTTAGGACTTTGCCATTTCCTCCACTGTGGTGCGGTCTCGGAGTCGGTATATTTTAGTAGGAGGTGTGTGGGGGGCACAGACCCCCACTTTATTTTGTGTTTTAATTTTTTTTTGTTGTTCTTTTTGGGTTTTTTTAAACGCTGATTTGTGTGTTCGACATTTTGGGTTTTCAGGGATTGCTGGTCGATTATATAGCATTCACATTTCGGTGCGTTTCCTTATATAATATAGACTCCTTTTTGAAAGGGGTGTAGTGTGTGTGTATATAAATATATGTATGCGCGCGCGCGCACATGCATACATACAGATATTAAGACATATATCAAACACATAAATGCACGTGTGTGTGTGTATATAAATATAAGTAAATAAATGTATAATTTTTTTTTTTTTTTTTTTTTTTTTTTTTTTTTTTTTAAGATTTAGCAACTTGGTCTTATCACACCTTTACCAAGCATTACAAAATTGATGCTTTCTTTAAGGCCAAAGCAAACTTTGGTCGGACAGTTTTCTCCAAGGACTCCTGGACTCTGACCCTCCTTCCTCCTGCCTTTCTCTCTACTCTTTGGCATTCGTGTTGTATAGCTTAGGCTACTGTAACAGTTATCTGTTGACAAACGTAATGCTGTTGTATAACTAAACTTAGCATAAAAGTCAGTATGTGGGGTGGGGTGGGGGAGGGCTGGTTGTGCTTTCTCTATCCTTTTAGCATACCTTATTATGTCAGGGCTCTAGCCTCCCTTTCTGTGAGGCAACAGTGCCCTGATGTTTTGGCACCCATACATCTGTTTTTGTGCAAGATCACCTTAACAGTCATATGGGCACATGTTGGGTGTCATGAAGCTTGAGAAACTGGCCAGGCATCCAGTCCTTGGCCAGAAGTATCCTATGTATGCTTAGAGCAGTACAACAATAATCTACTCAAACGTATTTTTTTTTTTTTTTTAAGTTTACTTACACAACTGTACTTTTTCAATTATCTCCGTCTTTCCTGTCACACATCCAGCATTTGCTGTCTACCTGAGGAAAGTCCTCTGAAATCTGACTGGATCATAAAAATACCTGAGAAATGTAAAATCTGCCAGCGCACGTTTTTCCAATTATCTCTCTCTTTCCTATTACTTCTCCAGCATTTGTTGTCTACCAGAGTAAAATTTCCTGAAGTTTGCTTGAGAAATAAAAATACTTAAGCAGACACTTTCATGCAAAAATTCTAAAATGTCTGGACTTTGTTGCATACTTGGAAGCTTTACAGATATATTTTCACTGTTCCTTTGTAAATTGTTTCGACTCTCTTTTTTCCCAGTATATATTAATCTCCTCTGATTGATTCTTGTGGTTATCATTCATTATTATATATAACTTGCTACTTATCCCTGTAATAATAGCATTTTCCGTTCTAATCTCAACTAAAAATCTACCACACCTGGTCTTTCAAATTTAGCACTCTCCTATCCCTTTCTGTCTGCCTATCCATCCTCAGCCTCTTTTTCCTATTTTGCACATGGCATTGGGGTTTTCAACAGTGACAATCATCTTGAGCCAAGGTTTACACCACCAGGTGGTTATCTGTAGTTCATTCATACCACTCACACACACACACACACACACACACACACACACACACACACACACACACACACACACACACACACACACACACACACACACACACACACACACACATCTACAGCCAGTTTAGTGTATCTAGTCCATGTAGTGCATGTCTATGGAATGTGGGAGGAAATTGGAACACCCGGAGGAAACCCACATGACAGCAGGGAGGACATGCAGACTCTGCATAAAAGGCACCCCAGCTGAGAATTAAACCGGAAAACCTCTTGCTGTGAGGCGACAGTGCTAACCACTGCACCGCCACGGCCTCCCTTTGTCTGTCTGCCTATACTCTGTTGTTATTCCGTGGTAGACATGCAGTCCAAACTTGTGTAGCCTCATCTTTCCATCTGTAGTTACTTGCTGCCCATACCTTGGTTGCTTTGCTAATCGTCTCCATTTAATTCCACCCCGTTTTGCCTATTTTTCTATACCTTTACTTGCTGTCATCCCTGTTGGCATTTTTTCATTTACATTTTGACTTAGTTCTTCATATGCTTTCTACTACTTTATGAATACAGTATTTTGTATGATTTCCTTTAGTCTCATTAAAGCTGTGCATCCAAAATCCTCCTCTCTCCTTATTTCTTGATCCCCCCACCCTAGTTTTATACTCATCCCTTGTTACTTTGATTTATAACCTTCTGTGTTATACATGTGAGGTTAACTGCATAGCTCTAAAGTATCTTTCAAATCAGGTAATCCTAAATCACCTTGTTCTTTGGGGAGAATTAACTTTTGCCCTGTTTCCATTCCAAATAAATTCCTTCAACTCCTTAAGTACGGTGTACGCTTTTTGCTGTGGTTGATAAAAATATACTTGACTTGTATATAAAATTAAAGGGATTAAAGACGTTTTCCCTGCTTACATCATACTATCAAAATCCGTAGTCAAGAACTTCCAGCTTCTCAGTTTTTGTATCATCTTTTATTTTTATCTCTTTCCACATATCCTTAACTGCCATAATAAAATTATTTTTAAGCCATGCATCTAAATACTTCATGTCCCCAAAAATGTGGGTATTGCTGAAGCAGATCATGTGTGGCTACAGAGTTTACTGCCTTAACTTTTATTTTTATTTTATATTCTGAAAGACTTAAAAATGTCTCAGAATATTCCACAACTCACAAGATACACTCTTCTGAATTTAAGTACAAAATTATATCGTCTGCAAATAAAGTTAACTTTCTTGATTGCCATACCAATTATATCTTTAAATTTGTGAGTCTGTTTCTTTCTTTGCTGATTCCTGCAAATGTAAAGCAAATAAAGGTCAAAATGGATACCCTGCCTTGTTTCACTCTTAAAACAGCTTGTTGGAAAGGAACCCTTCCACCTTAATTTTTGCCTCTGAGCCTTAATTAATCTTCCTAATTAACCCTGTTGTTCTGTCAAGGAAAAATTTAAGTTATGCACTTACCATAACTATGCATCTGTGTTGTCCATTTCCATACTTCCTCAACAAATGGGTTCCTATCCGATCCTCAGATCAGACTCTGCCACTTTTTTGTTTGCAGTGTAGAATCCGACTCTCAAGCTCCTCCTTTTACCCATAATTCCCCTGATCAGTGCTTTACCTCAGATTGAGTTTGCTGCCTCTGAGCTATGTATGAAAAAGGGTATATAACCGTAATACTGATAGAAACAGATGTTATAGACAGAACAAGGACTCAAATAGGAACATTGGTTCCTGATAACTCCATCAGGTTGTTCCCAAAGATAAGGAAGGAGGAAGGTGGGTGGGAAGTTGAGGCAGAATGAAAATGGACAACACAGATGCATAATTATGGTAAGTATGTAACTTAAATATCTGATTGTCATATTTATTTGTTCCTCAACTAATGGGACAGAGTCCCCAGCTACAGTAAGTTTGGGTGGCGCTCATGGAAGGCTGTTCCTGAGTACTGCAGAGCCAAATGCAGTCCTATTCCTATAGATGATGTTCAGTTTATAATAAAGCCACAAAGGTATGAGCTTTAGACCAAGTGTCAACTGCATAAATATCATCAAGGGATGCCCTGGACCAAAAAGTAAATGATGTAGCCATTAATCTAGTTGAATGAGCTTTTGGTTGTCTCGGCATAGTCAAACCTTTTAAAGAGTATACTTGAGAAATACAGTAATTTATCCATTTGGCTATTGTAGTTTTTGAGACAGGCCTACTCAGCTTATTTTTGGCAAAGGAAATAAATAAGATCAGTCTTCCTAGTATCTTTCATTCTATGAAGATAGAAACTAAGTTGTCTATGTACATGTAAAGAATGGAGCATGGATTCTCCTTTATTCTCAAATTAGAGAAGGAAACTTGAAAATTGATGACTTAATTGATGATTGCTTTTGATGCAGCCATGGGTAAGAAGGATGGATTTGTACGCAAGGCAACTCTGTCCTTCTGGAAGATCAAATAAGGCCGTTTTGAAGAGAGTGCTTGGAGTTCAGAGATTCACCTTGCCAAAGTTATGCCTATGAGAAAAACTCTTTTCTAAGAAAGAAACGTGAGGTCCACATTTGCAGAGGGTTCAAAGGGTGATTGTCTCATACTCTGTAAAACTATAGTAAGATCCCAAGGAGGTATAGGATCCTTTATAGGTGGCCTAAGTAAAAAGGTATCCTTAAGAAATGCCTTTACGTAGCTTAGATGTTGTCATAGGGAAAGCATTATGTCCGATGTGAAAATTCTAAATGGCAGCAAGTTGAACTTTAATAGTAGAGAAACTGGCCCTACCTTGAAACTTAAGAAATTCTGAAACAGCAGGGATTGGAGCAGAGACAGGATCCAAATCTCTCTTCTGAGTCCATAATGAAAATCTATTCCATGTACTTTATAATTCTTTCTTGTAGAGGGTTCCTGAGATGAAAACAGAGTTCTTCGAACTAGAGAGGAAAGCCTGGAATGTCTAGCCACCTAGAGAAACCATGCTGTCAGTCTGAGGCCTGGTATGTCTGGATGAGTCAGACCTGATGAGTCTGAGAGGAGCTCTAGACTGGGGTCCAGTGATCATGGAGGACATGTTGGATAAGACCATAGGAAGGGAAAACAAATCTGCTGAGGCCAAAAAGGGGCAATGAGGATTACTTTGCTCTTTCTGAAGAAACTTTGGAATTAGGGGTAGGGAAAGAAAAGCATAAAGAAGACTAGAGGTCCAAATGTGGACTAAAGCATCTCTCAGTGACTGTCCGTGATGGGGAATTGGGACAAAAAAACTGCTGCACTTGTTGAGGAGAGAGGTGACTAGGTTGCAGTATGGTGAACCCCACTGTTGGAAGATCATGTTTGCCACTGACTGATTGAGAGACCACTCGTTAGGTATCAGGATAGTTCTGCTGAGCCTATCTGTTAGTACATTTGATTTCCCCAGAATGTGCATCACTATAAGAAAGCATCTGGAGGAGATTGCCCATTGCCAAACTCTCCACTGAAGTATTCTCATATGAAAATGAGCTGTTGCTATTAATGTGATTGTAGCCGCCATCAGTCCTAGAGCTCTTAAAATCATTTTGGCTGGAGGAAGTTGATAAGATAGAACCTGACTGACATGTAATCTTAGTGGTAAGAATACTTGAAGATTCACTGTGTATAGGTAAGCCCCTATAAACTTCAAGATTTGTATTGGTTGAAGTTTGGATTTTGCAAGATTGTTGGTGAAACCTAGAGAATAATTCAGCAAAAGAAGATAGTGTGTGGCTATTATGAGTAGATGCCTGGTTATTGCAGTGAGAAACCAGTTGTCTAAATAAGGAAACAAAAAAGAAATCCAAATAGTGAGCACAAACAGTTTCTCCAGGAATAAATTGCTAGATCCACTGAAATGAAGTCACAAACCACTGCTGTAGTCAAACTATGTATCATTTTATTCGCACATACAGGATTTCATCCTGTAACCAACGGAACTTCATCAGATAAAACATTTTCAAACAAAATTCCTTTTTAAAACCCTAATTGACCAATGAAACTACATCAATTATGCACACCCTCTTAATATAACCAATAAAAACATTCATATAAACATACAATAAAACCTGCATTCATCTGTCCCTCATCCAATCAGCATTAAACCTTATTGGCAAATCGCTGTGTAGATGGTCATATATTTGACCAATCATTTTGTTCTTAAAAGGAAATATATTACATATCGGTGAATTATTAACAACATATGATTGAAATACATTTTATTCACAGATTGTAGCATCCCAAATCATTTTCCATATATCCATCGTATCAAGATCAAAGAACCTCTTTAACTCTCTCCATTAAACCATAAAAATACCTACATGGCAAAACTACCGTGAATAATCAAACTGTGAAAATATCACAGGATCATCTGCTCGGGGGGGGGGGGGGCACCCCAAGATGTAGACCGGCCAGACCCAAAAGCTTCCAGGAACACGTATCCCTCTTGAGAAGGGTTCTGGGAAGATCATCCACCTTTCTGGCACAGGATTTCTAAAATGTCTCCAAATCTCCAAATGAGACATCTTCTGGTGGAGATCTGGGGGATAGCAACAGAAATTCTCATGGATGGCAAGTGCAAAGGCCCAAACGAAAAAGCAAATCATGAAACAAACCAGGCCAGCACTAATATGAGAGGAAAATATGGCTCTAATAAAAGTAATTTAACAGTCAACAGACCGGTTTCAGCTCAAAGCCTTTTTCAATGTATAACACAGACTGCAATACCCAACCCTATGTATATAGTGAAATGCAAAACAACATTTACAAATTAACTAATCACAAATCCTTCACAAGTGCTCATTTAAACCAGGTGGAAAAAGACCACCCAGTTTCACAATCCAGGCTTTTTCCTTTTTATTTAAAATATTATGCCAACCAGCTTTACAGTTCCTGTTGCCACATATCCTATCAGTGACAAAATAGAATTGGGCAGATGAATGTTTGGGGTCTGTATTATAAGCATGAAAAGACTAAACCACGAATGATCACATGAGCGACAATTCCGATAATTGAACTTACTATTTTAAGGGGCTGCACCCCCCCTCCACACCCCCCGCTAACTATATATCTAACTCTGAGGTTGCACTACAGTGAGGAAAGGGCAAATATCCCTCTCCTCACTGTAACACGACCCCACAATCACACTTTAGATTCCCGGCATTTTCGCTCATGTGAGCGTTCGCGGTTTAGTATTTTCCTGCTTATAATATAGACCCTAATGTTCGATAGTGTGCTTATATAATGCATTGTTAGAGCATTTATTCCTAATATTACTAAGGTGTTCAAATATACGTAATCTAATAGGTGTAGAAGTTTGACCTATATAGAAAGTTGAACAAATGCATATAGCTAAATAAACTACCCAGTCTGTGCTACAATTCGCAAATATATTAATGAGAAATATACGGGGTGTGTTTTTGGTAGTAAATATTTTGGTTTGAAATATGTGTTTACAGAATGAACAGTGACTGCAGGGAAAACATCCAACAAGTTTATTGCCATCTAACGTACCCTGAGTAATATTAGAGAATGGCATTTTACGTTTATAGTGATTAAAGTAGCCACCCAATGTTTTACCTTTCCTAAAAGGAAAACGGCATTTAGCATGTAAAAGATCATTCAACCGTTAATCAGCTAATAAGATGTCCCAATGTTGTTGTACCCGTTCCATGAGACAGGAGGTGTTTCGTCCATAACTTATGAACCTGATAGATTCATCAGAGGTCCCTTTGTTAGTATGGTATCTCAACAAATCATTCTTGTGTAACGTCTTTACCTAGCTACTGGTGTGGACCAGATGTGATTGTGTGTACCCGCGTTCACAGAACCTAGATGTTAATTCCTTGTCCTGAAGTTGAAAATTCTCATCTATATAGCAGATTCTGTGAATCCTCATGTATTGGGACTTAGGGATATTCCGGATAATGTGTTTTGGATGACAGCTGGAGACATGCAGTAGAGTATTAAGAGTGGAAAGGGTTACGGTATAATGATGTAGCTAGAGTACCATCTTGTTGTCTTTTTACAAGAACCTCAAGAAATTAAATACATTCCATGTCATGGTTTACTGTAAACTGAATACCCCACTTATTTTCATTGAGCTGTTGAACGTCTTGTAAATACATAACATCTGATGTTAAGTTGTCAATCTCGCCTTCATTCTTGCTGGATGGGTTCGGAGCCGATCCTCGGCTCTGACTCGGCACTTGCTAAGCTCGAGAGTCACTTTTACCAGCTCGAGGCAGCCCCATATCCCATGATGCAAGGCGGTAATTACCCAGATCTCGTTTGCCGCTCCACTGATGAGGTCCTCCTTTTACCAGCTCCTGGTAAGTAATTGTTAGTCAGAATATTAGACACCCCATCTTTATTATATATCTTATATATTCTTATATATCTTACTGTATTTGTGACTTTACGTATTTTTAAGGGTCTCTAGCTTAGTGTACTGTTTCCCTAGTTTATTTCTGTCAGTCGGGCCTTAAGTCCTCCCCCATCCCTTCCTGTCAGGGCGTGTGTGTGTGAGTGTTTCTTCCTTTTTAGTTATTTTTGGACTGTGCGAGTAGAGTGTCTTGTGTAGATACTTACCATGTCCAAAGAACCGAGGGTCTCAGGCTTCAAGAAGTGTGACGCGTGCTGTCAGAAAATGTCTCTGACAGACGGTCACACTTCTTGTATTTACTGCCTGGGACCTCTCCACCTGCAGGACTCCTGTGCTGTTTGTCACTCCTTCAGCCAGAGAGTCCTGCAGGAAAGGAGAAACAAACTAATTTTAAGAGGCTTACTAAAATCAGAGGGCTCCCCTGCCAAGTCTGCTTCGGGTCAGTCCTCTAAGACTTCCAAGGTCCAGGCTTCTGCTTCTAAGCCTCCGGCCCTGGCTCCGACTCCTTTGGCGTCAAGATCGGCTCCAGCTGGAGCCGATACTATTTTGACTAAGTCTTCGGCACCGGTGGCTATCGGTGCCGATACTTTAACTTCCACATCAGTGTCGGCTCCGACCGGCTCCGTCCACCATGCATCTAAGGTATCGTTATCGGCGCCGACCGGCTCCGATACCCTTGTTTCCATGTCTGTGTTGGCTCTGGCTGGAGCCGACACATCTTTGACCAGGCATGGAGCCGATAAGTTGTTGGCTCCGTCTGGAACCGAGGGTTCCTCGGCTCCGATGGCTTCGAGAAAGAGATCTAGATCTCCCTCGTTGGAGCCTAACCTGTCGGCTCCGGCCTCACCTCTTCTTTCGGAACGGAGCCATCGGAGCCGATCATCTAGGTCTTGCAGGCTCTCTGACCATGACTTGGAGAGAGTGGTTAGTAGATTATTAAAGTCACAGGCACTAGCCCAGATGCTCCATAGTCCGTCTCAACAGACGACTACTAGTCCACACCCTCTGCAAATTCCTCCTTCGACTCTCCTTCAGAGTTTGGAGCCAGAGACTACTGGAATAGTTACTGCTTTGGCTGCGGAGCAGATCCCACCCTTTTCTGCTCCTTCAGCTTCTACTCCTATTTCCTCCTTGGGACCTTCCTTGGAGGGATCCGGTGGTCGGGCTTCTCTGGTCTGCTCCGGGGGGGGCGAGTGGCATCAGACCCTTGTCCGACCCTGCTCTCCCTCTCAGAGCTTCGGCCTTGGTTAGCTCGGCTCCGACATCTGCCTCGGAGCCTTCCCTTTCGGTGGGCCCGGGACCTCCCGTGTCTTCGGAGCGGAGTCTCTCGGGTCTCCCTGGGAGGGGAGCCTTCGAGGTGATGAGGAGTGTGCTGGCCCCCGTGCTTAGTCAGCAGTCTGTTCCTCTAGCTCCTCCCTCTATGGTGCCTGTAGATATCTCTTCCCACTCTCTTGCTCCCGGACCGAGAGATCCATCGCCTCAGGTTTCCCCACTGGGAAGAACCCCCTCTTCTGAGGATTCTCCTGATCCGTCAGGAGATCCCCCGCGTAAGAGGACTTGTAAGAGGAAGCACCTAGACTCCCCTGAGTCTACAACTTCAGATACCGACTTGGATGAGTCGGAGGGTTCCCCAAGATCCCCCTCTGAGGATGTCTCTTTCTCAGACATCCTAGAACTCCTAAAACAGAGGGGTAACTGGCCCTCCATTAATCCCTCTGAGGATGAGTCGGTATACCTAGAGGCCTTTGGATCTCGACCCTCCACCTCCTGGGTGTCTCCGCCTTTCGACCCCCTCATGGAGGTGATAGCTTGGAAGGTGTGGGCATCTCCTGATTCTGTGGAACCAGTCCCCAGGAGGTCTTCTAAATTTATTACAGCCCCCACCGAGAAGCAGATTCTGACGAAAGGTGTCCCCGTTGATGCCATGGTGGTGGCAGCCGCCACCAAGAAGGAACTTGCAGATCCTTCCGTACCAGTCCATCCTCCTAACAAGGATTCTAGGACCATGGACAGGTATGGTAAGCGGATGTTTTCCTCAGCGACCTTTACCATGCGCTCGCTGAATTATTTATGTCACTTCACCAGACTTCAAAGGTACATCCTTAAAGAATTAGGTGAAGTAGTACAGGATCCTTCAGCGGCAGGGGCTCAAGAGAAGATTGCCTCTCAGCTAGGAATCCTTAACTCCATAACTAACTCCTCCATGCGGCTCATTTCTTATGTGGCAGATGGAGCGAGTAGAGCTGCAGGCACAGGAGTGGCTCTTAGACGTCAGTCCTGGATGAGGCTCTGTAATTTTGCAGACCCCTTTAAGGCGTCCTTCACAAACTCTCCCTTTGGTGGGTCAACATTTTTTGGCCCTCAGGTGAAGGACACGTTGACCAGGTGTGAGCAAGACGGCAAGACTCTTTCTGCCATAGGAGTCCGTTTCTCCACCCCTTCTAGGCCTTACCCCAAAGGGCAGAAGGGAGGGAAGATGTGGTTCCGGAAATCTCAGGGAGTCACGCCGGACACACGTGGTCAGTTTACCCCCAGAGGCAGAGGGGGTAATAACAATAGACGCCGCCCTAGGGGCAGAGGGGTCCAGAACCAGGGCAACAGAGAGTCTCTCTCTGACAAGCCATTCCAGCATCCCTGAGGTGTTGCCTGACTGTCCACCCTTGGAGGCAGTCGGGGGGAGATTATCGCTGTACCCAGAAGCCTGGTTGTCCCTCTCTCAAGACAAATGGGTACAGTCGATCATATCCGAGGGTTACAAGATTCCCTTCCAAGAAAGTCCCTTCCCTCAGAGAAGTTCCCTTCCAGACGTTCCACCCGGTCTAAGGGAAATTGCAAAATTAGAGGTTTCAAAGCTTCTAAAAAAAAGGGCCATCCAGCCAGTTCCCACAGACCATTTAGAGTCCGGAATCTACTCAAGGTTCTTTTTGGTTCCCAAAAAGACGGGAGACTGGAGACCAATATTGGACCTCAGCAGACTCAACAAGTCGGTGAAAAAGACGAGATTTCGGATGGTCACACTTCAATCGATTTTGCCCTTCCTGGGCAAAGACAACTGGATGTGCTCAATAGACCTTCAGGATGCGTACTACCACATAAAAATCCACAGGCGCTCCAGAAGGTTTCTCCGCTTTCGGCTGGGGTCCAGTCATTTTCAGTTCAGAGCCCTGCCCTTTGGTCTCACTACAACCCCCAGAGTGTTCACCAAATGTATGGCAGTGGTCACGGCTCACCTGAGACGTCAAGGATTCCAGGTGTTTCCGTATCTCGACGACTGGCTCCTCTCAGCCACCACCAGGCATCAACTTCTCCAAGCCAGAGATTACACTCTTCATCTCTGCAGTCAGTTAGGAATTTCAGTCAACTTCGAAAAGTCCTCCTTATTGCCCTGCCAATCTATTACTTTTATTGCCGCAAATCTAGACACTATTCGGATGTCAGCAAACCTAACAAACCAGAGAATCCTAGATATTCAAAACCACGTTCGGATCATCCTTGCCAGCAAAAGAGTGCGTGCCAGGCTGGTCCTGAAAGTGTTGGGCCTCATGGCAGCTGCCATCACACTTCTTCCTCTGGCCCGTTTTTACATGCGTCTCCTACAATGGATGCTGTTCACCCAGTGGTCCTACCAGCAGCTTCCCATGCGTCACCAAATTCTGGTGACACAAACCTGCAAGAACCATCTATCCTGGTGGATTTCCTCTCCCCAAATCCATCAGGGCAGACCTTTTGTTTTCCCGGCCCCGGTAGCCATGGTCACTACGGATGCCTCCCTGATCGGGTGGGGGGGACATTATCAGGGCAGAATGGTTCATGGGACGTGGCAACAGTTCGAATACCACATGCACATAAATGTCCTAGAGATGAGAGCAGTGCTTTTAACGTTGCAAGCCCTCAACGACTTTCTTCCCCTAGGAACGATTGCAGTTCACACGGACAACATGTCTGTAGTGTGGTATATCAACAAGCAGGGCGGAACCAAGTCCTATCCCTTGTGTCGAGAGGCTCTCAGACTTTGGCAATGGGCGATCTCCTCTCATCGGTTTCTGGTAGCAACGCATATCCCTGGGAAAACCAATATATTAGCGGACAGATTGAGCAGAGCTATACTCATGCCTCACGAGTGGTCTCTCAAGCAAACTATAGCGGAAGAGATTTTTCAGAGATGGGGCCGCCCATGTTGCGACCTTTTTGCTACTCCCCAAAACAGCAAATGCCCAGACTTCTTCTCTCTCTTCCCACTTCCGGGCCATCCCCCCAGAGATGCTCTTACCCAAGATTGGCCCCAGGGACTTCTTTATGCCTTTCCTCTCTGTTCATCCCCCATATTTGGTCTTCCACAAGGACAGGGTATCCTTGAGAACTAATCCATCCTTTTTGCCCAAGGTTGCTTCTAAAACTAATCTAAACCAATCAATTGATCTTCCTGTATTTTTTCCAAATTATTCAAACAGGGCGGAACAAAAATTGCATTACCTAGATGTTCACCGCCAACTCATATTACTTGGACAGAACGAAACAATTCAGAAAGTCTGATCAGCTCTTCCTTTCGTATGCTGAAAACAGAAAAGGTCTCCCTGTTTCCAAAGTGACCTTATCCAGATGGCTGTCTTCTACCATTTCTGACATTTATCAGCTTAGGGGCAAACAACTGAGCTCAAAACCAAAAGCACATTCTACAAGAGGCCTAGCCACTTCTACAGCCTTTCAGGCCAGGTTACCTTTAGATACTATTTGTGCAGCAGCCACTTGGGCCACTCCTCATACCTTTGTTTCTCATTACAAATTGGATTTGGCCTCCAGGGATAGGGCAAACTTTGGTTCCACAGTTCTCAAGAGTCTGTTCCACTGAGCCACCCAGGATAGAGGTGCTAGGGACGCGGTCCCATCCAGCAAGAATGAAGGCGAGATTGACAACTTAACATTTAGAAGTTATGTACCTACCATAACGTTCCATGTTAGTTGTCTTCTCTCGCCTTCTTTCTTGCGTCCCTCCCTCCTGTCCCCCTTGCCTGGACAGACCTTGATCTCCGTTTTTCTCTGGAAGATTTTTCTTCCTTGGACACCAGTTAGTTGGCCTTGATTACCTGGTTTCCCTTTACAGCCTTTAGGCTAGTTGTTCCTCTTTCCTTAGTGGAAAGTTTATTGTTAGGCAGTTTTCCTCTAGATTCCAAACGAGATCTGGGTAATTACCGCCTTGCATCATGGGATATGGGGCTGCCTCGAGCTGGTAAAAGTGACTCTCGAGCTTAGCAGTGCGGTCGGAGCCGAGGATCGGCTCCGAACCCATCCAGCAAGAAAGAAGGCGAGAGAAGACAACTAACATGGAACGTTATGGTAGGTACATAACTTCTAAATTTCCAAACCATCCAGCAGTTATCCAGAAATCTCCTCCAAATGTCCATTTCATCCAGAATTAGATTGACTACCATCATATATAATCATCTGTTCCAGACATCCCATGAAAAAGTCGGTATGAATTGGTGCAAATGAAGCACCCATTTGTAAATAACAAGTACCTTTAAAGTAGAACACATTCTTTGTTAAAATGTGTTCAGCCAAACAGAGGAGGAAGGTGTTAAAGGCTGGACTATATAATGGAGTTTCCCTTAACCAGTATTCCAATGCAGTAAGACCAGCCAGGTGTGGAATACTTGTATATAACGATGTAACATCAAGCGTACACATAATCCATCCTGGGTCCAATTGTGTATCTGATGCAATATTGAGAAACTCCGTAGTGTCCTGTATACGGGCCCTCACACCTTTTAACAATGGCTTCAGGTATATTGTCAAAAATTTAGATAATGGTTCTGTAAGAGAACCATTACCAGCAACAGTCGGACTCCCTGGTGGTTGTGTAGCATTCTTATGAATTTTTGGAAGTAGGTACAAATATTGTGGTAATGGATCCTTAAGAGAATCTGAAAGATGAAAGAGACAACTGAAAGATGGTCAGTTTTATACAGCCATATCTATTGATCCAACATCTAAATTTAAGTGTGAAATCGATGAGTTTCTTGAATTTGCACTAAGTGAAGGGATTATAAGTGATAAAACCTCATGTAATTTGAGGGTTAAGGATCCAGAACCATTATCTGACTTTTTGACAATAGAGATCGAATCAGAGAAGGAGTCACTAAAGAGTATGAAAGTTGCAGACTCACTAATCCCAACGAGGATGGAGCCTGAAGAACCCCTATCTGTATCTGAGCTCTAAGAAACTTTCTCATCATCCTGTCCACATCATATTCAGACTCCAGGAAGACCTGATGGAGGAGGATGTTGAGGGAGGAAGAGAATTTTTTTTTAGGAGTCGCCTGTAAGAAACAGGAACTCGGTCTCTGAGAAACTGTCTCTAGAGTGAAGCGCAGAGACTGGATCTGAGGAGCATCCCTTTCAAAATAAGCTTGTTACTCCTATCACTTATAGCCCTGGTATTAAAGCCTGCACAGATTTCACAAAAAGTCTGAAGATGATCTGGGCCTAAACAATATATGCACTCAGTGTGGGCATCAGAATCTTATGCCCACAGGAAGTGCATTTCTCTGCTATACCAGGAAATATGCCGCACACAAAGAACACAATTTTGGAAAGATAAATAGAAAGGTGTGTGTATTTTTTTTTTTAAAGGAGAAAATACCAGCAATGGTATAAAAAATTACTTCAAAATAGCTAAGAAAAGAGAAAGACTACCAGCATTGGTAAGAAAGACTCCACACTAGTAGATGAAAAAAAGTCTAAGCTAATTTTTATACTAACTAGTAAAGAGAGGAAAAAGAGTTTTAGTAATAATACAGCAAAAGTATATATCACTCACAACTGATTAGTAACTCTCAGCTAGAGAGAGCGAAATCTCGACTGACATTAGAGTGACAACTGAGATCTGAGGTAAAGCAGTGATCAAGGGCATTATGGATAAATGGAGGAGCTCGAGAGTCAGATCCTGCACTGATAAAAAAGTGCAGAGTCAGATATGAGGGTCAGATCCAAACCCATTCATTGAGGAAGAAATGAAAATGACAACATCAAATCAATGCTGCCATTGCCCTACTCATAAAATCTCAGCTATTGAATGCTTTCTCTTCATTTAGATCCACTAATAATAGTGGTGATGTTCTTCGCGTTTCACTGTTGCAGTCATCACATATGGGTTATCCCTGCCAGGGTAGCCCTCGGCCAGCCCAAATACCAGAGACTTAGTATTTCTGCGTTGATTGCTGTTGCTTGAGGACTGACGTCAGGTCGTCAGTAGTATAAAGTAAGGCAGCCGATGCCATTACATCCATCTTTCTTGCCATGGAACCAGAAGCAGTTCACACAATTGCCGGTCAGCCGCTACCTGAATTTTCGTCTACTGGATTGAAGCCTTGTAAAGCTAAGTACCCCGTTGGGTATCCTTTTTTCTTGCACTAACCGATGTCAGAAAAAGTTACTAATTGTCTCGCCTGTGGAAAACAAATACCACACCCAGACTTCCACTCTTACTGCGTCACTTGTTAGGCCCAGACCACGACGTCCCTCATTGTTGCTTCTGTGCTTTGTTAAACATCAGAACTATCCATCATCGGGCCCTTATTGTAGCCAGATATTTTCGCTTACAGTCCTCGAATTCCGATATGGCTTCAGTAAGCCATCCAACAGCACATCTTCCAAAAAAATCATAAAGATAAAGACAGAGACAGACTGCACAGGCTCAGACCTACCGACGATGCTTCCATTAAGCTAGTCGTCAGTTCTCCGATCCTCAGTGAGGCACTTTAACAGCCCCTGATGCCCACTTCTGTTGATTCACAGGCCACTACCGAGACCCTTTCGGAGTCTGGTATGCTGCAAAACTCTTCTTCGACTAAGGATCCTGCAGTCATCTCAACCTTGGATGGGCCAAGCTACTCCCTCCAAAAGGAAAAGAGATCTGTCTGAACAAGAGTCAGATGAATCTGATGCATCTGAATATGAAGACATGCAAATCCTCTCCACTTATGAGGATTCTGATTCAGAGGATTCCATTCCTTCAGCTTCTCCCCCAGAGTATTTTTCCTTTGGGGAAACCCTCCATATCTTAAGGGAGCATTTCCAATGGGAAAGTCAGGACTACCCTCAGTCTAAAAAGAGACTCAGAGAATTCCTAGATATTCCACAACACAGACCTTTGGCCATCTTCCCCAGTCCTGGATGTTGTGGAGGATGTTTTCCTCGAATCCAGCTTGACTCATGACGCCCTTCCTCCTGCTCCCAGAAAACCAGACAGGTACTATAGAGTACCTGACTCTCACAAATATCTTTTTAAAAATCCTGCAGCTGACCCTAAGGTCATTTTTCAAGGGCCAAAAGGAATTAAAGCAACCTCTACTACGAATCCCACCCCCCTCAGACAGGGATTCCCAAGCATTGGACAGATGTGGTAAGAAAGTATACATCTCCGCTACTCTTGCTATCAGGGCACTAAACTGCCAGTTCCATATGCTGAAATTTCACCAACATACCTTGGAACTCCTTAAACAAAAAATGTCTTCCTTTCCTGCTTGACAGAATCTAAAGATTTACAAGAGTTAATGCATTCTGTAAGTCAAGTAAGTAAACACACCTTGCACTTTGGTTTTGACGCCCTAAAAGCTTCCTGCAGGGCAACTGTCACTGGCTCTGTTATTAGAAGGCATGCATGGCTTAATGAACAGCCCCTGTCAGATCATGTCAAATCTAAATTGTTGGATGCCCCCTTGCACAAAGATAACTTATTTGGCACTAAGACAGATGAGGTCTTAAAAAAGATGGAAGAAAAAGCAAAATTTATGCAAACAGTTAAGGATTTCTTGCAGGTCCAGCCGGCATTGTCCTTCCAAACACTGTCCTTTCCTGCTCCCAGTAAACCGGCCCAGCCTAGGCCCCATGGAAGCAGACCCCCCCCCCCCTGACAACAGCCCCAGGGAATGCAGCAATATAAGCAGTGGACTACCTCCACTTCAAAACCAGGGAGTTCTAAGCCACCCTTTATGGTAAAAACTCACAATGACTCATCTCCACCCCCTCCCTCTGCCCACCTTCACTTACCCCTAGGAGGAAAACTCTCCTTTCACTCAAGCACCTGGGCCACCATTACCAAGGACCACTGGGTTCTGAACATTTCAGGGATGCAAATTTTCCTTCCATACCCTTCCAACCCCCAAAGGGTTCCCAGATCTACCACCAAATCAGTGGGCAGAGACTCAAAAGCAAATCCTTTCCCTGCTCTCTGTGAGGGCAGTAGAGCACGTTCCTGCAGAACAGATAGGCCAAGGTTTCTACTCCAGACTTTACCTGGTGCCCAGAAAAGAGGGCACCTGGCACCCCATCCTCGATCTAGCCATTCTAAACACCTTCCTGGTGATCCCAAAATTCAAAATGCTCACCCTCCAGCAGCTGCTACCCATGCTCTCCAAGGGCACTTGGCTCACCATCCTAGATCTGAAAGAGTCCTACCTCCACATTCCTATCAGGGTATTACGCAGGAAATATCTCCGCTTCAGGGCAGGACCTCAACACTTTCAGTTCTCTGCGCTTCCCTTTGGCTTATCAACTCCTCCCAGAGTTTTCACAAAATGTCTGGCTTCGGTCATTGGCTTTTGCAGACAAAGAAATGTCCAGATTTACCCATACTTAGACAACTGCCTTATTCAGGCAGTCAGCCAGGAGAAGCTGCTCAAGCACCTGGCCTTTGTAAAGACCCTACTAACCTTCCTAGGGTACGCAGTTAATGAAAAGAAATCCAAACAGGTGCCCACCCAAAGGATAATCTTCCTGGGAGCAAGTCTGGACATAGCTTCCCAGATGGCATACCTTACTCCAGGGAAATAAATTTTCCTGACAGACTACTACTCTCAACTAGCCACAAGGCCCCAGCTAACTGCAAGGAAGATCCTGCAAGCTCTAGGGTTCATGGCATCTTGCATACTACTCATTACATATGCCAGACTGCATATGAGGAAACTTAAATGGTACCTAAAGAGCCTTTGGTGCCAATACACTCAAGACCTGGAAACCTTGCCTCAGAAAAGATTTTCTATGGTGGGCAACAGCATGCTCCCACAACAAGGGAATGCCTTTCTCCCCACCCAGACCCTCACCACAGACTCATCAGACTACACTTGGGGTGCACACCTGGATGGCAGGTGCATACAGGGCCCTTGGAGCCCCACAGCAAATCCCTCTGCACATCAATCAAAAATATGATGGCTGTGCAGCACGCCTTCATAGCTTTCAAATCTCTTCTCTCTCCAGGGGTTCTCCTGATCAAAACAGACACCACTGTGATGTGGCACATCAATAAGCAGGGAGAGGGACTCACTCCTACCCTCTATGCAGGCTGACCATGACCCTTTGACACACAGCCTCTGCCGTGCAACTACACCTGTTAGCACAATTCCTACCATGCTCTCTCAATTTTCTGGCAGACCAATTAAGCAGAAATCTTCTGGACCTAAATGAGGGGCAACTCAACAGAAGTACCTTCACCCTAATAACTCAGAAATGGGGGAACCCCAAAGGTTGACTTATTTGCCTTCCACACCAACCATCAGCTCAGCAAATTCTGCACCGGGGAGCATCACTGCATGGCTTGGAAAGTGGATGGCCCTGTCCTTCCTCTGAGTTAATCTATCGGTCTGTGCCTTTCCTGTCCTACCTCTCATCCCCAGGATACGGCTCAAAATTAGGGAGGAAAAACCATGGACCATTCTCATAGCTCCAGACTGGCCCTGCCAGCACTGGTACCCCTTGATGCACAGCCTGTCCTCGCTACCCCCATGGCATCTTCCTCAGATTCCAAACCGCCTGACCCAGAGGGAAGGGGAGTTCTTGCATCCCCAATTGCAGACACTCAATTTGGCAGCTTGGCTTATTCCTAACCCCGAAACAATCTGCCAACCTCAGTAAACAGGTTCTGGATGGTATCCGTGAGACCAGAAGTCCTAGCACCAGAAAGTCTTATGCTGATAAATGGAAAAGGTTCTGCACCTGGATCCAGGCCAAGGGAGCCAATACGGCACATTTCTGCTCATTTTCCCACACAGCAGCCTCTTTTCTCACACCCTTTGATCAAACAATTCCTAAGAGGGGCTAGCAACTTGAGGCCACCGAGAAGGTCACCAACACCAGCTTGCGACCTTAACTTTGTATTAGAAAAGCTCACTCTGCCCCCTTTCAACCAGCTTCTTCTGCAGAGCTAAAATTTTTCTCCCGGAAGACAGCATTCCTTCTGGCCATCACGTCAGCCAGAAGAGTCTCTGAGCTGTAAGCACTCATGGCTGTGGAACCCTTCATCATCTTTCATGCAGACAGGGTATCCCTCAGAACTAACCCATCCTTTGCGCCCAAGGTGGTGTCCAGTGCGTCTCTCAACCAATCCGTTCATTTGCCCACCTTTTTTCCTAATCCCCAGAATAAGGGTGACAGGATTCTTCACTCTCTCAATGTGCACAGACAGCTCAGATTCTATCTAGACAGGACTAAATCCTTCAGAAAGTCTGATCAATTGCTGGTTAGCTTTGCTACAGGGGTAGAAGGCAAAGCCATTTCCAAACAAACCATTTCCAAATGGATAGCACACTGCATCCATCTCTGTGGCTTTCCTCAGAGGAGTCCCCACCAGGGACATCCTGGAGGCTGCCACTTAGACATCTGTTCACACTTTTACCAAGCATTACCACCTGCCTCTCTTCTCCAAATCTAGGTTAGGGTTTGCCTCTGCAGTCTTGCAGGGCATCCTAGTCAGCCCCTAGTTCCATTGACTGCCTCCACCCTTTTCCTCAGCTTTGGGAATCAACCCAAATGTGATGACTGCAACAGTGAAACACGAAGAACATAGTACAGTTGTGTATACTTACCATAAATGTAGATGTTCGAGTGTATTCACTGTTGCAGTCCTGATTCCCCCCCCCCCTCCATCCCCCTTACTTCTCTTTCACCTTCCTTTCAAGGGACTTATTGGTATTTATTTTCCACTGGTGGGGTTTCTTCCACCAGACCCTGGCCTCCTACCTGGGGGCTCCTGACAGGTTAGGGCAAGAAAAACTGATGTACTGGTGTCAGCTGCCTTACTTTATACTACTGACGACCTGACATCAGTCCTCAAGCGACAGCAACCGATGCAAAAATACTAAGTCTCTGGTATTCAGGCTGGCCGATGGCTACCCTGGCAGGGATAACCCAAATGGGATGACTGCAACAGTGAATACAGACTTCCACATTTATGGTAAATGTACACAACTGTATTTTTTATTTCCACTCTGCTTCCCTCTGGATCAGAATTTTTCTTTTAATGCTATAAAGTTTGTCTGATCTTATCAAAACCACATTGACCCATGGCTGTCAGTTTTGGCATCATATTTGCCATTCTTTTATGTAGTATAGACACATCTGTGAATAGTGTGGAAGCCAGTGAGGGGAAGGACTCTACTGAAAAGTTGAACAGCTTAGAGGGGATCAAGATGGCGGCTGTACTCTGCATTACATAACTTAGCCAACAACTTTTGCAAGTAAAAACATGACTTTTTTGGCATTAAAATTAAAAGTTTAGATTCTTCTCACCTTGTAGCATTTCACTCTTCCCTTAGATGATCCCTGTAAACAACTAGGAAATCATGGTTTAAACTCACCAGAGTGCAGTGAGCTGAGCCACACTGATACGAATTGGTGCTTCTGGGCTGCAAATTAAAAACGGTGTAAGCTTAATCACAAAATATTAGACTGTCCCTTTACAATGCAAGTAAAGGACTGAGTTCCTAACACTAATAAATAAATAAAATAGGCTATCTTTGCAAAAATATTGAATGCAACAGAACAAATGGATGCACAAACTACCAAAACCAAACTCTTGGCAATTGCATCTCCTGTGAAAGAGATCATCTCTAAGCGTGTCTGAACCTCAAAGCAAGAACAAGACTAAGAAATCTGCAAGTAAAAATAAAACTGACTAGCTTTTTGCCCTAGAGGACTTAAAGGCAACACTTCAACCGCTACAGTTGGCTGGTTATTCAGCAGCTTTCTGACTAGGTGAAAGCATTTGGTACTACAATAAATCAAATCGCTACAAGAATTGAAATTACAGAAGCAAAGACTATGGAAAATGAGATCAAAATTGACCATCTGCAAAAAGACTTTCAGTGTAACAATCGAAGTAGCCATGACATACAAAATGAATTATTGTATTGTCAAGCAAGAAGCAGATGTAATAATATACTGATCCGTGGACTATCAGAAAAATATGAACAACCAAAGGTAATGGAAACTTTACCACAAATCTTCTGATACCTCTTGGGAAATCAAGCTGAAGCCAGTCTCATTTATTACTGAAAGAGCCCACTGAGCAGCTCAAACAATTTCCCCTGCTGATGGACTGCAACAGATTTATGTTAAACTTTTTAACTAACAAGATGCTTATAAGATTTTTACTGCAGCTAAGAAGAAAGGTATCCTTAAGTGGAATAATAAAATCACTTTTGTTCAAGACTTTAAATCAAAAACTGCTACCCAAATGTGAGAACTCCTGTATAAAAATACAAAAACAACAGTACTGTTGTTTTTGCTCAAGACTTACCTATACAAATTAAGCAAGACCAACAAAAATTGGCACAGTTTTGCTCTTAGTCTCTAATAAAGTTAAATTTCAAATGCAATATCCCGCAACTCTGACATTTAAAATAAAGGGATTAAATATGTGGATTGGTTCACTCAAAGAAGCCAAACAGACGTTTGCAAGTGTCATTAATTACCGCCTTGGTACAAATGGGGTAAGTGTGTTATGTTTGAACCAAACATGTATGTATATCACCCTTTCTGTAGATGTTCTTACATGATTAGAAGTGTAAGTGTGGATCAGATGTTGGGCTATATAAACTTAAATAGTAGGTTTAACAAAAGAGTGAAAACTCTTAAATATTGGTATGTTTTTTGTCTAATATACAAACATTCAATGTATTTGGTCTATTTCTCCTTTTGGTCCTGATATTTATTAGAGGACAGCTCTCAGTTGCAAATAGTAGCTCACATTGCTCTGTTCATTTTTGGTTTATGGAGTTTTTCAGTGATAGTTCTCCAGATACATTTTGTGAAAAATTGTGAAGAAGCAAATATATATCTCATACTTTTAATTTATATACTGATAGTAATTGATTGCCAGTTCAGTAAGGCTTTAACTACCTAATTTTTTAACCAAGCGTAACTCATTTTTCTCTTTGTGGTAACAGCGGCTGCAGCTGCATTATATATTATAGCAGTGAAGTACGGCAAAGAGTAGTGATGTAGGACAGATATGTTTTGCTTATCCCATGTGAAAGTATTTCTTATCTTGACTGTTATTATAAATACATTTTTGTGTAAAGGATATGTTCTAGTTCAACACGCTATGTTAACCTTTATATTTTTTTTTTTTTTTTTTTTTTTTTTTTTACATAATCCTGTTCTTACCTCTTCCTGATATTGGAGAGACGTCGTTAGGCATGTTTTTTTTTTTTTTTTTTTTTTTGAAGGGAAGAGTTATATGCCATTTGACTATACTGCTAATTTTATTGTCACTTAGCCATTTAAGCTTCACAACATATCTAGTGTCCTATTTTCCTATGACCTTTAAGATCTTAAATGTGGATAGTTGAATCATGGAATGTTAATTGCCTCTAAACAGATAAAAAGAGGAAATGTTTTTCATTTATTTTTTAAATCAAAAGTAGAAATTTTGTTTCTACAAGAAACACACAATCTCTAGGCAGTGGGCTCAAATTACAAAGAAAACAAATGATTAGTGCTATTGTAGAATTGGGTAGCAAATCACATGGCTCGGATGTAGCCATTACAATTAAAAAATCTTTCAAAGATTCAATAGTGCATTATAATTCAGATTCTGAAGGAAGGTGGTATTACGTAATTATAAAAAAATCCTTTCTGGATAAAGCAGTACTACTCCTAAATATTTATGCACTGTGTACCATGCAGCACCAATTTATAATGACAATATATAAAATATTAAATTGTTTTACTAATCATTACTGTAGTCTTGGAGGAAACTGGAATGCATTTGCCTACCCTAATGTGGATATAACTAGCAAAAATAAATCATGTGACATTCACACTTCTACATCAGCTGAAGAACTGAAGTCAGACTTTACTTGATTCATTCCGTTTAATTTTCAAAAAAAAAAAAAAAATTAATTCCCATGCATTCTTGAAGAAGCTGACATTTGTGCAGTCAAAGAAACCTGGTTCAAAGCTGCAGAGAGCACCCCAGCCATACCAGGTTACTCATCCTATCATTCATGCAGACCCCAGACCGTGAACAGCAAAACAAAATTTGGTGGAGTTGCAGTATATATAAAAGACATACACACCTCTGGGCTGGTCGAACAGTATGATGCACAGGAAATACTCCAGGTACAGTTAACAATTGACAAAGACCCCTGTTCAAATCATAGCGAACAGGCCTTCAACTCTGACTCAAGATGCCCACTCCACCTATCTGGACCTCTTTTGAATCTGTCAAGATTCAATCCTTTACTCTGATCCTGGGAGACTTTAACTATCCAACTATAGACTGGAAGAAATACTCATGCCAAAACACAAATACCCAGAGATTCCTTGATTTCGTCAATTCATATGCCTTGGACCAGTTGCTTGACACCCCCACAAGAGGTGCAAATAACTTGGACTTCGTATTAACCAACATGAGTAACCACCACACCATCCCTACAGTGTCACCATCTTTGGTAAGATCTGACCGCAAAGCAGTCACTTTCGAAGTCACCATCTTCCCAGACCCCTCCCCCCCAGCTATAGTCAAACAAAAAAACTTCTCCAAAGCTGATTACAACCTCCTGAGGGAAGGCATAAACAGCTTCACAGCCCCTTCCCACTCCACAGGAACTAAATTATCCAAACCTACACCAAAGTACTACATGAGCATGTATGTAGCTGTATGGAATCAGGAATACCAGAAAGGACAAAATCCTCCTCCTCAAGGAAGAGTAAACCTGTCTGGTGGGACATCTACAATAAATAAACTCTATAATAAAAGGAAAAAAATTGCTGTCCAGGACCAAGACGGAGCAGGTGTCTGATTGGAAGCAATCTCTCCTTAGCCTGAGCAAGCAAATAAGAGCACTACTGGAATCCTCCAAAGCAAACTTCGAGTCCAAACTGGCCACATCTACGAAAGACAGTCATAATGCTTTCTTCACATATGTCTGCAGCCTCAAGGTAAGCACCCAGATCTGCTCAGAACTGGTGGTCAAGGACACCACATAAACAAACCATATAGATATAGCCAACCTGCTGGCAGACAGGTTCAGTGAAAACTTCACTCGTCTGTCCCCCCATCAGTAAAACAGGACATCCTCAGTACCTGCCCCCCCCTCCCCTTATCTCTAGGGGAGCAAGTTATCAGTGCCCTCTCAAAGGCAAAAAAATACCGCTACCATGGGACCCAGTAACATTCCAGGCTGCATCCTACATGAACTCAGGCAAAAACTTAGCACCATTAGGCACCCTATTCAACCAAAGCCTGAGTACCGGCTTCGTCCCAGCCGAGTAGAGGACAGCTACTGTCATCCCTTTGCATAAAGGTGGAGCGTCCACTGATCAGGAAATTGTAGGCCCATCACCCTAACTAGACTGATCTGCAAGGCCATGGAGTGGATTATCATGGACCTCATTAACAA
This sequence comes from Protopterus annectens, assembly GCF_019279795.1. Classification (NCBI taxonomy): domain Eukaryota; kingdom Metazoa; phylum Chordata; order Ceratodontiformes; family Protopteridae; genus Protopterus; species Protopterus annectens. The sequence continues at coordinate 540,594,050 of NC_056731.1, forward strand.
GGACATTGGCAACCTCCAGACACTTGATCCGATACAGTTTGGTTTTGTCAAGGGGAGGTCATATCTGTTAAATTTGGTCGACTTCTTTAAGACAGTTACCAAGGCCATAGATGAGGGGGAAAGATGGTGCACACTGCCTACCTTGACCTGGTCAAGGCCTTCAATACTATTCCCCATTCAGGTATAATAGATAAACTCTCTCAACTAGGAATCGATCCATATGTTATCAGATGGGTAGCAAACTGGCTCACAAGTAAAACCCACCTAGTCAGAATGGGGAAGCCACCTCAAATAGTAGAGGGTGTACCCCAGCGATTGGTCTTGGGGCCTCTGCTGTTTGGGATATACCTCTCAGAGGTGCAGACCAAATCTAGTGGGCTATGGCTGACCACGTTTACAGATGACTGCAAGCTGGGTGCTATCATCAATTTTTCTAGTAATGTGGACATCCTCCAAGAGTGTCTCACCCAAACAAATGACTGGTGCCAGAAATATGGCCGCAAACTGAATGCCAAAAAATGCATCATCATTCCTTTTGGGGAGAATGACATCCCCACAATTTATCACATTGATAATAAGGCACTAAGCATGCAGTCAGTTGTGAGGGATTTGGGCACTCAGGTTGATAGCATTTTAACTTTTGACTACCATATTGCCTCCATTGTACAGAAAGTTTTCTGCATGGCCCACTCCATTAGTAAGGGTATCTCATCCAGGGACAAGGTGGTCATAACATCCCTGTATTCTTCCCTTATAAGACCCATACCCCTTTCGGCATGTACCTTAAAGCACATGCAGCAGCTGGAGAGACTACAGAGGTTCCTCACCCGGAGAATCCAGGGCCTCAAGCATTTACCCTACACAGATGGGCTAAAAGCCCTGTCCCTCTACTCAGTCTCCTACAGACTCCTCAGACGTGACCTCTGTCTGGTATACAAAGCAATCTCAAACCTCGCCCTGATGGTACTGCTACATATCCACAAGTCAAGCTGCACTTGAGTAATCCGCATGCGTGAGCTCAACCTGGTCTATCAGTAGGACTTGTTGGCAGGGCAGATTTGTGTCCCAGAGACTCCCGCTTTTGTGTAATATACTTCCTTTCCACATAAAGCAGAGTACCTCATTAAACATTTTTAAACGCAACTTGGATAACTGAATGGGGAACAGAAAATAAACACTGGGATTCCACCTGTGTACCTGCATGACAGTGGCATAGGATGCTGAGTTGTTGTAACATGGGCTAAATTCTTGGCTAGGCTTGTAAGGGTCTCAGGGCCAATAGCCTAGTAGCTTCCTATAATCCTATTAAAATTTACCCATTACTCACATTGCCATAAATTCTGGACTAGATTGAACTTTTTTCTGATATCTGAAGTCTTTCTAAAAACTGAATATGCTTTTAATGTAGAACCAGATGCTTTTCTGATCACTTCAAAGTTATTCTGACCATTAATTGGTCTAATATTAATAAAACAAGTACTAATGGTCTACAACTGGACATTAAATCCTAATCTACTTCAAAAAGAGGACATTAAAATTAAATTAAGTACCTACTTGATACTTTTCTCGAGAGTGTTTCTAAAGCTCAAATTCCAATTGATATCCAGTGGGCTGCTCTTAAAACCCAGATTAGAGGCATTTTTATAAGTAAAGCAACATACTATAAGAAAACACATAATTTGAAATAAATGGTCCAGCAAAAATAAGCTTACTATGCCATGTAACCAACAAGAAATTTTACAAATAATCAAAACCTCAAAACTGGTAAACCACCTGGACTAGATTGCCATTTAGTGGAGTTGTATAAAAAGTTGCTCAAACTATCTCAACAATTCCTTTGTGTCTGTTTAAAATATATCTGATAATGGTTTATCAGATCTTTATTTTAATAACTCTACTATTTTTATCCCAAAACCTCTTAAAAATCCTTTAAATTATAGAGCAATATATCTTATAAATGTCAACATTAATATATTTGCTCTTTTACTAGCTAATAGATTAAAAGTGACTGTACCAAATATAATCTCTCTTTACCAGTCTGGTTGTATGCATGGTAGACAAACTTGTGACTGTTGAGTAACACTAGATACCTTAATGACTCTTTCTAAACATTATAAGTTATCATTTTTCTCACTTACATAAGATGGCTCGAAAACTTTTGATTGGGTGAATGTAGATTTTTCTATTCACAGTCATGCTTTGAATTTCCACTCTTTCATTAATTTAATAAACATTTTTTATGCTAATGCCCACACTTCTTTGTATATTAATAAAATTCTTTCCTCCCCAATCAAAATAATTAATGGCCCAAGACAGGGATGCCCTCTTTTACCATATTTATGTAATCTCTATATAGAACCACTAATGTGAAGTTGTTCTGTCACACCATTCATTCTTACTGATGGGTTCGGAGCTGATCCTCAGCTCCGATTCGGCCAACTGCAAAAGATCGAGGTCTTCAACCAGCTCAAGGTCAACTTCCTCTCCCATGATGCACCCTGATCTTCCCTCAGATCTCGTTTGCTGCTGTAACTTGATCGGACATTCACCAGCTCTGGTCAGTGAATAACTTTATTTTTCTGATATATAAGTATTTAAAATAGCTCAGCCTGTTAGTGATTTAGATAGTTTAGAGCATAGATAATATAGTTAGGTATTAGTGGCCATGTTTTTAGGCCTTTTTTCTCCCTATCTCTAGCTCAGTTTAAGTCTGTAGTTAAATTAGTGAGATATTAGTGGCCATGTTTTTAGGCCTTTATTCTCTCTATCTCTAGAATTATATTGTGTTGTATCTGTTAAATTAGAGCCCTTCTTTTTCACAGGGCACATAGTTTAACGTGTACTAATATTAATAATTAGATATTACTGGCTGTCTTTTTAGGCCTTTTTTCTCCCTATCTCTAGCATTATATTGCGTGTGTTATCTGTTAAATTAGAGCCCTTCTTTTTTACAGGGCAAATAGTTTATCTTAGCTTAAATTTCTATTAATAGCTAAATTTTCTCAGAGCCTTTTTTTTTTACAAGGCTAGTTGGTTTAGTGTGGATATTAGTGTTAGAGCCCTCTTATTTACAGAGCAATACTTGCTGTGAAATCTTACTGTTGGTATTTTTTTGTACTTCTGAATATGCATTTGTCTCTGATACTATGTCTCATCAGGAGAAGGAAAAAGCCAAGTCTGGCTTCAAAAAATGTCCAAGATGTGAGCAAAAGATGTCTGTCACTGATGGACATACTGAATGTGTCTACTGTTTGGGTGAGGTACACCTGCAGGAAAGCTGTGCTATATGCCACTCTTTTAGCTCTAGAGTGTTGCATGAAAGGAAAAGAAAACTCATGGATAAGGGTCTGTTAAAATCCTCTTTCCAACAGTAGCTGGATAAGTCTGACAAGCACTCCAAAAAGCCTACGGAACCAATGAAGAGTCCATCGACTTCTTATTCAGCCTCTAGTAAAGCTTTGACATCAGTTCCACAGCCTACGGAACCGACTGTTATGGTTAGGAGCCAGTCCCCGACCTTGAAGCCAGTATCTCCTACATTAAAATCTCCCGTTTTACAATTGGTGGCTTTGTCACATTCTTCACTGGGATCAAGTAAGACTGTATGATTTGGATGCGGACCACGTGAAGAAGCTTCTACAGATACCGGTGCTGGCAAAAATTTTATCGGCACCGACCCCGGGACTTTGGAACCAACTTTAGTTCCCTCAACATCTTCTGTTCCTCCTCTGATCTGCATGGAAATTTCGGAGCCGGAGAGTGCAGAACTGATGATCGTGGAACCCTCAGGACCGACATCTACTCTAGGTTTTTTGGCCCTAACTGCCCTGTCTTCGGCGCCGACTGAAGAATCTTGGTGCCGACACTCACCGGTTGGGTCCGGGGAGGAAAGTAGGACCGACTTGTCTGTGCCGACTTTACCTCTCGGAGCTTCGGCTCAAGTGAGTACGGCCCCGACCTCTGGCTCAGAGCCCTCCGTAGCAGCGCAGACAATTTCCATTGAATCTTCAGATCTGAGGGATTCCCCTCATCGGGACCGAGAGGCCTTTGAGGCTATGAGGAGGGCCTTGTCCAGCCCAACGACCACTCCATCAGCTCTGGCAGCTCCCTCCCTGAAAGCACCGGTGTCTGCCTCTTCATCACACGCTCCATTAAAGCGTAGAGATCCTGAGCCTCAGGAAGCCCCATTGAGTGAGCCATATTCTTCCGAGACCTCTCCAGAAGCTCCCACTGAAGAGGTGCCTAGGAAGAGACTTTGCAAGAGGAAACATCTGGACTCCCACAGGAGTCCGTCACTTTGGATACTGACTTAGATGAGTCAGAAGGGTCCCCACGGTCCCCCTCAGAAGATATCTCCTTTGCAGATATCTTAAAAATTCTTAAACAGAGGGTTGGCTGGAAATCCCTTAACCCTACTGATGATGAGATGGTCCTCCTAAAGGCTTTTGGGTTTCAACCCTCCACCTCTTGGGTGTCTCCACCCTTTGATAATTTGCTTGAATTACTCACTCGAAGCTCATGGGAGTCCCCAGAGACCACGGAGCCTGTACCCAGGAGGCTTAATAAATTTATAACTTGCCCTCAAGATAGAGCTTATCTTACTAAAGCAGTGCCTGTTGATGCTATGGTGGTGGTGGCAGCCACCAAGAAGGAATTATCAGAGACTTCATCTGTTCATCGTCCTAATAGTGAATCTAGGATCATGGACAGATACGTGAAGCATCCTTCGATTGCTGAACTACCTCACACATTTCACTAAATTACAAAAAGATCTCCTGAAGGAGCTGAGAGACACTGCAGGTTTCAGTAGCTGCAGAGGTTTCGGACAAGGTAACTTCCCAGCTCTCCACTCGTAATTCGATTGTGAACTCAGCCATGCATCTGTTATCATATGCAGCGGATGGTACGAGTAGAGCAGCAAGTACAGAAATTGCTCTCAGGAGACATTCCTGGATGGGATGCGCTTATGTTCTTTTGCGGAACCCTTTAAGTTTTCCTTCATTAACACCCCCTTTGACGGTTTGTCCCTTTTCAAACCAAAGGTAAAGGAAACGCTTACCAGGAGTGAAAAAGATGGAAAGACCTGTCTGCTGTAGGAGTACTTTTTTCTACCCCGAATAGACTTTACACCAAAGGGGGTGGGTGTGGAAAAATATGATTCCGTAAATCTCAAGGATCCCCTCTAGAAGCAGAGGAGGGGGTAATAACGGAAGACGTCGCCCACGTGCTAGATAGGGACCGCAGAACTAAGGCAACAGAGATCAGTCGTTTGGCAAGCCCTATCAGTGCACCTGAAAGGAGGCCTGACTGTTCATCTCTGGAGGCAGTCGGGGGAAGCCTTTCTTTGTACCTAGACACCTGGCTAAAAATAACAAAAGACAGCTGAGTACAAAGCATAATATCCAGAGGGTACTCTATTCCCTTTGCCTCTTTACCCCCTCTAATAAAAAAGAAATCCCAGACGTTCCACCCAGTCACAGAGACAAAGCAGCCTTAGAGGTCCAAAGGTTGCTTGAGAGAAGAGTCATCCAGCCAGTCCCAGCAGACCAGAGCGGATCCAGAACTTACTTAAGATTCTTTTTAGTTCCAAAGAAAACAGGGGACTGGAGACCTATTCTGGACCTCAGCAGACTAAACAAGTCAGTAAAAAAAGACGAAGTTCTGGATGGTCATGCTTCAGTCAATACTCCCTTTTCTGGTGAAAGACAATTGGATGTACTGTATAGATCTTCAGGATGCATGCTATGACATAAAGATGGACAGGCCATCCAGGGATCATCTATGCTTCCAGCTGGGAGCCAGCCATTATCAACTTCGCGCTTTGCCCTTTGGTCTCACTACAGCCTCCAGAGTGTTCACCAAATGTATGGCAAGTAGTCACCACTTACTTGAGACTTTTGGGATTCCAAATGTTTCCATATCTAGATGACTGGCTCCTCACTGCCACCACCAAGCATCAACTCATTCAGGCGAGGGACACAAATTTAAATCTCTGCAATCAATTGGGGATTACCTTCAACTCAGAAAAATCTGCCTTATCGCCATCACAACATAGGAGCAGAACTAAACACAGTTTGTTCTGTAGTCTTATCTCGCCTTCATTCTTACATATGGGATCAGAGCCGATCTTCAGCTCCGACTCGGCCTATTTACAAGCTGGAAGTCTTCCTGTTGGCTCGTGGCTAGGTAAGTATCTGTGGTGCACCAGTGCAATCCCCAGATCTTGTTTGCCGTGTCGACGAGTTCGGTTGTGCTTCTCCTTGGCTCTGGCTGAGTTTTTCAAATTTATTCAAAATTTTTGGATAATTCTCCTGTTTTACCTTTGATACAGTTATATAGCATTGTATAGTCATAGTTTCTGTAGTTTGCAAGTTAGAATAGTTAGCGTTTACTAGTGCGCCATTGTGTGCAATTTCTTTTAGTACAGTTGGCCTTATAGTACTTGGTATCCTGTGTGCCAGTTTTTCTTGTTTAATAATTAGATATTAGTAATAGGCATCTTTTGCGCTCAGTTAGACTGTGTGTGTTGTTAAATAGTTGGAAGTCTTAACTTTTTGCGGATTTTCCGCTTGTTGATATTATTAGTGTTGCAAACAGAACGAGTTTCTGTTCACCTTGTGTAATAAATTTACACTTTATTCTTGTTTTGGGTGTGCGAGTCTTTCTAATTCTTTCTGTCCCCCCTAGGTCTGTTTTAGTTAGAGGGCCTAGTTTCCTGTCTTTCTTCCTGCCCCGGCTAGGCCCGTTTAAGTTAGAGGACCTAGTCCTCATGGTGTCTCTTTACCGTTCCTGTAGGGCTAGGCCCGTTTAAGTTAGAGGACCTAGTCCCCTCTTTCACTTGTGTGTGTGTGTGTGTGTGTGTGTGTGTGTGTGTGTGTGTGTGTGTGTGTGCGCGCGCGCGCGCGAGAGTCCCTTTTCTGTGAGAATGTCTAAGGAAAGCTAGGACCATAAGCCATCTGGCTTCAAAAATGCATAAAATGCTCACAGAAGATGTCTATAGCGAATGGACACAGTAACTGCGTTTACTGTCTTGGGGCCATCCACTTAAAGGAAACTTGCTTATTTTGCCACTCTATTAGTGCTAGAGTGTTGCAAGAAAGAAAAAAATAAGCTCATTCTAAAAGGTCTGCTAAAACCTTCCTTTGAGGAAGATCTGGCTAGCTCTTCCTCCTCTGCTAGATCTCAGGGATCTAAAAAGGAAAAGTCCAAGTCCACCGGCTGGTGTCTTGGAGCATCTCTTAAAATTACTAAACCTGACAAATCTACTGTCTCGTCGGCTTCACAGAGTTCGGAGCTGATTTAGAGTTGTACTACTGTGATTACAGGGTCAGCGCCAAGTAGCTCAGAGCCGACCACTGAAAATATTCTATGGAGCTGGTCTATGGAACCTCTACCGGTCTCCCCTACATTGAAGTCACCAATATTGCAGAGATCCCGTTCTCCTACTCTGTCCTCCAGGTCTTCCAGGAGTTTATTGAAAGAAGATATGGAGAAGGTAGTGCTGAGACTTTTGAAGTCGTCTGCCTTACCGAAATTGTTGTTGGCTCTGACCCAGTCGGTTCGGGGGCCAATTGAGTCCGTTCAGCCCCCTTCGGATATTCCTCCTCAGAGCCATGCTGGCCTTTCGGAGCCGGAGTGTTTGCCACTGCTGGTGGAACCCTCGGATGTCCTTCAAGAATGCAACTGCAGTCCTGACATATGGGTTGTCCTGCCTCAGGCAGCCCTTCGGTCAGCCGGATTCCAAAGTCTGGGTCCGGCATCGGCCGATGTCGCTTCCTCCCCGACGTCAGAGCGGCTGGGGCACAAAGGCATCCGCCGACGCCCTCTTCTTCAGTCTTTCTTGCCGCGCGGTGCCCGAAGCAGAAGCAGTTCGCAAGTGCCGGTCGGTCAGCTCCTGTGTTTCAGTTACCGAAGTCATCTAAAAGCTAAGTACCCCATTGGGGAACATTTTTTCTTGCCTCAGCCGATGTCAGAAAAAATTGAAAAAGTTAATAATTGTCTGTCTTGTGGTAAACAAATACCTCATAAGGACTTCCATTCTTACTGCCTCCCTTGCCTGGGCCCAGACCACGACGTCTCGGCCTGTGCTGCCTGTGCTTGCTTTAATAAGCGCACACTCAGGCGCCGGGCAGAATTTGCCGAAGACTTTTTTGGCGAATCCTTTGCTTATATCATGCCGTCGGAACAACCGACAACACAATCTACCAAAAAACGCAAGGACCGGGACCGACATCCTCGGCCCGCGTCTTCCACCGATACCACACCTAAGCCCTCCGCGAGTGTTTTGGTCCCTTTGGAAGCGGTAATTCTACCGCCCCAGGCCGACGACACCGCTTTAACGCGTTCTTCGGTCCCCGAGATTTCTCCGGTGCCGGTTGTTGATTTTCCTCCAGAAACCGAAGCTCTGGATTTACCCGACACCATTCCGGTGGACAAGGTTACCCCTACACGTGGAGCAGCTAGGCCTCTGGTATCCATGTCCATCAAGGCCTTTGCACGTGCTAAGGCTGCCAGCCATGCCAAGGCCCACTCTAAGCCTACTGCTCAGGGTCCCTCTTCTGATAGACAGATCATGACTCTTGCTGCAGATTTAATCTCTCTTATCAGAGGGTCTCAGCCGCACCCGGACAGAGGTTTCTCAGCCACCTGCAGATAAAAGGCCTAGAACTGAGTAGACAGACACCCTCTCCTCTGATGAAGCTTCTGGGGATTCAGAGCACTCAGATACCCAGGAAGAATACTTCCAGGCCTATAAGGATTCGGATGCTGAGGATTCTATTCCCTCTGCCTCCCCTCCAGAGGATATTTCTTTTGGTTAAGTTCTCCACTCCATGAGAGAACATTTTCAGTCGCAGGGTCAGGAATTCTCTGACTCCAGGAAAAGGCTACGTACCTTCCTTAAGCTGCCCCAACACAGACCTTTAGCTATCCCTCCAGTGTTGGATGTTCTTGATGATGTATAGCAACCACCAAATAGACCAGCATGGACAGAGTAGAGTTGAGGTTCAGTAATCCTTTATTAGAACCTCAACTCTACTCTGTCCATGCTGGTCTATTGGACCCCCTTGCATGGGATTCTGTTGGTTTGTTTGTCTAATAAAGGATTACTGAACCTCAACTCTACTCTGTCCATGCTGGTCTATTTGGTGGTTGCTGTATTTGGTTTGGACCGTGCATTTCCCCCTTGCATGGGATTCTGTTGGCTTGATGATGTATACTCAGACTCTAGTGCTTCGCCTGATTCTCTCCCTCCTGCTCCTGTCAAACCTGACAGATATTACAGGGTCCCTGAAACCCATAAGCATTTCTTTAAAGCCCACTCTGTGGATTTAGAGACTATTTCACAGGGCCCCAAGGCAGTGGCTTCTTCCTCGGCCAAAAACCCTCTGCCCGCTGACAGGGAAGCTAGGTCCCTGGAGAGATGGGGCAAAAAAGTTTATACCTCTTCCACCCTTGCCATGAGGTCACTTAACTGCCTTTTTCATATGTTTCAGTACCAGGATTTCTTAATGGATGATTTGCAGAAAAGGTTAGCCTCTCCTGAGCCTATAGATAGAAAGGCATTGCAGGATTTGGTTCATAACACTCAGCAGGTTAGCAATCATTTTCTACAGTGTGGTTATGATGCATTGGAAGCTTCATGTAGGGCAGCCATGACAGGGGCCGTTATACGTAGACATGCTTGGTTGAAAGAACAGCCACTGCCAGACCATGTTAAAGTTAAGCTCCTGGATGCACCTCTGGAAAAACAGAAGCTTTTTGGTGCTAATGCACAGGATGTGCTGAAGTCTATTGAGGAAAAGGCAAAATCAGTACAGACTGTCAAGGATTTCCTCCAGGTTCAACCTCCCAGATTCAGTAGGAATTGGCCTTCTAAGAATTGGTCCTTTCCAGACTCGGACAAGTTTCAAAGGGGAAAAAACAGGCATGCTCGAGGTAGAGGGCAATACCGAGGCTCCTTCAGGGGCCGCCAATGGCCACCACCAAATCAAAGAAGTGGCGCGGGGAGTTCGCCTGCACCACAGGGACAATCACAATGACTTGACTATCAATCCGCCTACCAAGGCTCAAAGAGAAGCTCCTCTAGGTGGAAAATTATCCTTATTCTCAAAGAACTGGCACATTTTAACCAAGGACAAATGGATTCTTGACATAATAAACAGAGGTTACAGGTTCCACTTCCACACCTTACCAACGAGACAAGGCATGCCAAACCTGCCACAAAATCAGAGGGCAGAGGCTCTCTTACAAGTTACAAAGCTGTTACAAATAAAAGCTATGGAGAAAGTACCTCCTCAGGAACAAGGCCAGGGATTCTATTCAAGACTGTTCCTTGTTCCAAGAAAAGAAAAGCAATGGAGGCCTCTACTGGACTTGTCTATTCTAAACACCTTTCTCATTGTGCCAAAATTCAAAATGCTGACATTACAGCAACTCCTTCCCATGCTGGGCAAGGGGTCTTGGCTGGTTACTCTGGACCTCAAGGAGGCATACCTGCATGTCCCAGTCAGACACAGTTGCAGAAGATACCTCAGATTTCTTGCAGGAACAGAGCATTATCAATTCTCAGCATTGCCGTTTGGCTTATCTACTGCGCCCAGAGTATTCACAAAATGCCTGGCATCAGTAGTTGCACATTGCAGACTCCAGGGGATTCAAATATACCCTTACCTGGATGACTGCCTCATATAAGCAGACAGCAAACAAGCATTGATAAAAAAACTTGGACTATGTCATTCAGTTGCTACAGGCTTTGGGATACACAGTCAACATTCAAAAATCAAGACTATTACCATCCTAAAAGATTATTTTTCTAGGAGCAAAACTGGATACACAGTCACAAATGGCTTTCCTCACAGAGGAGAAACAACAGCATTTACCAGATTACTTCAAAAGCCTAGCAAAACTTACCCAGCTGACAGCAAGGAAGATCCTACAGGCCCTGGGTTTCATGGCATCTTGCATCCTTCTGATCCCCCTGGCAAGACTACACATGAGAAAGCTACAATGGTATCTAAAAAGCTGATGTCTCAACACAGCCACAACCTGGAAGACGTAATACCACTCATTCCATGCCTGCAAAGGGAATTTTTGTGGTGGGCTCAAGCAAGCTAGTTAAACCAAGGCATGTCCTTCAACAAAGTTCAAGCAAGTCAAACCATTACAACAGACGCCTCAGATCATGGATGGGGGGCGCACATGGAGGACAGATGCATTCAAGGCCAGTGGACTCCCACGGAAATGCCTCTGCACATAAATCAAAAAGAGATGTTGGCAGTGATGCATGCCATAGAAGCCTTTGGAAAATCTCTTCAACAAGGCCATCTGCTAATAAGGACAGACAACACCACTGTCATGTGGTATATAAACAAACAAGGAGGCACTCGCTCGTATCCCCTCTGCAGACTGACAATGGCTCTTTGGGAAAAAGCCCTGAAACTGAACATCCATTTGCAATCCCAGTTTGTTCCGGGCAAGGACAATGTACTGGCGGACAGGTTGAGCAGAAATTTCATGAATCCACACGAATGGATGCTGCATCCACACATTTTTTCACAAATAACTGCATGGGAAAGACCAGACCTAGATCTATTTGCTTCTCATCTAAATCACCATCTGGACAAGTTCTGCTCAAGGACACACCATCCTCTAGCCTGGAGAACGGATGCTCTCTCCTTCAGCTGGAATACGCTGAAAATCTATGCATTCCCTCCTCTACCATTACTGACCAAGGTGTTACTGAAGATCAAAGCAGAGCAACCAAAAGGAATACTGATAGCTCCAGACTGGCCGAGACAGCACTGGTATCCCTTGCTACTGAGCATAACTCACTCCAAACCGTGGCCCTTGCCCCAATGGCCTCTGCTACTAACACAACACAATTACAGGACTGTTCATCAAAACCTGCAAACATTGCAACTGGCAGCTTGGAGGGTTCCCTGACTTTGTCCCATGACACCCTCTCCGAAAAGGTTCAGGAAATCTTGCTGGAAGCACGCAAACCTTCCACCAGAAAAACCTATGCGGCCAGATGGAAGAGATTCATCATCTGGAATGCCAAAAGGGATAGGATGCATCACTGATGAGCATACCTCATATATTAGAATACTTGGCAGAAATGTTTCATAAGGGCTTCTCATATTCATCCATTAAAATACACGCTTCAGCAATCTCAGCAAACTTCATCCTGCATGGGACCTCAACTACGTCTTGGAAAAATTAACTCTTCCTCCTTTTGAACCAGCAGCAACTTCAGAAATGCAATTCCTCTCCTGGAAAACAGCCTTCCTGTTGGCAGTTACCTCAGCAAGAAGGGTCTCTGAGATACAGGCCCTCATGGCAGTACCTCCCTTTCTCATTTTCCTTCAGGACAGAGTTTCTCTAAGGACCAATCCTTCATTCATGCCAAAGGTGATATCCAGGGTGTCTCTAAATCAGGCAGTTCACCTGCCTACTTTCTTTCCCAATCCTCAAAATAAAGGGGAAAAGTTGCTGCATACTTTAGACATACACAGACAATTACGCTACTACTTGGACAGAACAAAGACCACCAGGAAGTCTGACCAACTATTTGTAGCCTATGCTGCCGGAGTGCAAGGAAAGGCAGTCTCCAAACAAACAATTTCAAAATGGATTGGACACTGCATCAGATTCTGTTACTCCTACCATGGAAAGAGTGTGCCAGCCAATATAAGACCACACTCAACCAGAGCTATAGCCACATCCACAGCCTTTCTAAGAGGAGTGGCTACAAAGGACATTCTAGAGGCTGCTACATGGAGCTCCATGCATACATTTACCAATGACTACAACCTGCCTTTATACTCCAGATCCCGAGCAGGCTTTGCTTCTGCAGTCCTGCAGGGTCTGTTAGCTACACCATCCCTTGCTTAGATCCTACCACCCCCAGCTTGGCTATGGTATTCAACCCATATGTCAGGACTGCAGTTGCATTCTTGAAGGACATAGTACAGTTTTGTACCTACCATAAATGTAGATGTCCGATAGATATGCAACTGCAGTCAGGTTTTCCCTCCCTCCTACCCCTCTGTTTTTTCCCTTGGGTCCTTCCCCCTCTCCTATTTAGCTGGGGATATCTGTTATGGTGTATCTCTTTATTACTGTTGTGCATGTCTTGAAATTTTTGCTTATCCATTCACAAAATTTAGCCTTCCTTGGAGGGCACCTGGCATCTGGGGCAAGAAACACTGAAGAAGATGGCGTCGGCGGATGCCTTTGTGCCCCAGCCACTCTGACGTCGGGGAGGAGGCGACATCGGCCGACGCCGGACCCAGACTTTGGAATCCGGCCGACCGAAGGGCTGCCTGAGGCAGGACAACCCATATGTCAGGACTGCAGTTGCATATCTATCGGACATCTACATTTATTGTAGGTACAAAACTGTACTTTCCAGCTCCCCCTGTGGTTGTTTCAGAGCCGAGTTCCGCTTCGACACTTTCGATGCTGCCCGTGGTGTCTAGGAGCCGAAGCTCCCCGGTTGGCCCCAACAGAGATGACTGGAACCGAACCTCTTCAGTTCTGAGCCTCCCTCTCGGGGCGTCGGCGAGGGTGAGTTCGGATCATACGTCTGTCTCAGAGCTGATGGCTCTGGAACCAATGCCATCCTTGGTCTCCTCGGAGCCGAAGAGGTCTTCAGAGCCAGAAAGGTCAGCATTCGAGATGATGGAGTGTGCTGTCCCTATCTTCAGCTCCTACCAGGTGTACCGACATTCTCCCCCCTAGGGCACATACTTCTGTCTCAGCTGCTACTCTCTCCCTGGACAGCAGAGACCCGCAGCCTCAGGAGCCACCATCCGGTGGCTCCCACTCTTCAGAGACCTCCCCGGAATATCCTCCCGAGGAGCCCCCACGGAAGAGAACATGTAAGAGGAAACATGTAGACTCCCAGGATAAGTCTCTGACCTCTGACACTGACCTCGAGGAGTCAGAAGGGTCCTCCAAGTCGTCCTCTGATGATGTCTCCTTTGTAGACATCCTGGAAATCCTTAAGCAGAGGTGCAGTTGGCCCACTGTCACCCCTTCTGATGAGGAGTCAGTGTACCTGAAGGCTTTCGGGTCTCAACCTTCAGCCTCTTTGGTGTCTCCACCTTTCGACGAACTGATGGAGATAGTTAGTCGAAAGGTGTGGAATACTCCTGATGCCGTGGAACCAGTCCCCAGGAGACCAAATAAGTTTCTTTCTGCACCCCGAGAAAAGGAATTTTTGTCTAAAGGTGTTCCCATAGATGCCATAGTGGTGGCAGCGGCCACTAAGAAGGAGCTAGCAGAAACTTCTTCTTCTGTTAATCCTTCAAATAAGGAGTCTCAAACGATGGGCAGATACAGTTAACGCATCTTCCCTTCAGTGGCATTTACCTTTAGATCGCTGAACTACCTTACACACTTCACGAGGCTTCAGAGAGCTCTCTTTAAGGAGTTAGGAGATTCTCTACAAGGTACATGTACTGAGGGAGTCCCTGACAAGATGTCTGCCCAGTTGTCCACCTTGAACTCTATTGTCAACTCGTCCATGAGACTTATCTCGTATGCAGCCGATGGAGCAAGTAGAGCAGCGGGTTCAGGAATTTCCCTAAGGCGTCATTCCTGGATGCGTTTGTGTAATGTTGCGGAACCGTTCCAAGTCTACCTTTACCAATGGCCTTTTCGATGGTTCTTAATTGTTTGGACCCAAGGTAAAGGACACACTCACCTGGTGAGAGCAAGAAGGGAAAACACTCTCTGCCGTGGGAGTACGTTTTACTGTCCCCTCTAGACCATACCCTAAGGGTCAGAGGGGCGGTAAAATGTGGTTCAAAAAGTCCCAGAGGTTTTTCCAGGATGCACAGGGTGACTCCTCCTTCAGAGGCTGAGGAGGAAATGGTAGACATCGCCCTAGAGGCAGGGGCGGACTGCAAAACCAGGGAGGCCACGATTCCTTTCAGGGCCGGCCTTACCAGCGCTCCTGATGTGGTGTCCTACTGTGCTTCTCTGGAGCCGATCGGGGGTCGCAGTTCTTTGTAGCCAAAAGCCTGGCTAAGTATCACTCAAGACAAATGGGTACAAATAATTATTACCAGAGGTTATATCCTTTTCTCTTACACCTTTTTTCCTTGAGCCACCCAAGGATAAGGTGCTAGGGACGCTGTCACATATGTAAGGATGAAGGCGAGATAGGACTACAGAACATAAAGAAGTTATGTACTTACCATAACATTCCATGTTTGTAGTCCATCTTGCCCTTCATTCTTACGAACCCACCCTCCTACCCCCTTCCTGGAAGTACCTGGAGACAGAAAATATTGTTATCATTATTTTATCGGAGACCTTTTAGTATTGGCTTCTTTCTGTATGTTGGTTATTATTTTCTTAGTTAGTAGCAAACAAAATCTGGGGATTGTACTGGTGCACCATGGGATACCTACCTAGCCACGAGCCAACAAGAAGACTTCCAGCTTGTAAATACGCCGAGTCGGAGCATCCCATATGTAAGAATCTAGGTTTTCTACTGGGATCTACATACAATGATTATACCAGATTTTCATCCATATGGGACTACATGAGCTTGATTTAAGGCTATATTCTGATATAATTAATCTATTAGAATGTATTATATTATAGCATAGTTTAAAGTCTGGAAGGCCCAGACCTCTATGGTTCATAGAATAAGTAAATTTTTTATATCCCATCCTGACAGACATTGCAGACCGTATTAACTTGGATACTTTGGTTGTGATATTCTGAAAAAAATTAAAACGTACTACTAGATTAGATGAATTAAACTGAAATAGTAAGCTAGAAAGTATACTCATTTTAATGACAGAGACTTTACTTAACAGAGGATATTTTAATTTATTCCATTTGGAAATGCCACGTTTAATATTACACTATACTTTTGCTAGATTATCTTTGAAAAAGAAGAAGGGTTACGATGAAAAGTTATACCTAGGTACTCTAAAGAGTTTTTTTTATCTTAATTTCCGATTTAGGGAAGAGACTAGGGAATAAATTAGTTATGTACTCACCTTAACGTTCCATGTTTGTAGTCCATCTTTCCCTTCATTCTTACATGTGGGTTCAGAGCTGATCCTTGGCTCCGACTCAGCCGATTACAAAGCTCAAAGTCTCTCATTTGGCTCGTGGTAAGGTGGGCATCCCATAGTGCACTAGTAAGAATCCCCAGATCTTGTTTGCTGCTGTCTTTAAAAGTGATACAAAAAATCTCCACAAGGAAAAACAAAGATGAAAGGTCTCCACCCTACAAAAGAGAAATACTATGTTGTCTCAAGATCCTCCAAGGATATATGGACAGGGCTAGGTGGGTGGGTTCATAAGAATGAAGGGTGAGATGGACTACAAACATGGAACGTTATGGTGAGTACATAACTTCTTTTTCAGTGATGTTATGTCTGCCTCCAGAAAGAGTTTGTCTCTTATGAAAACAAATATTGGACTTGCTTCTAAGGACAAAAGCCCCAGTCTCAATGGTACTCAGATTGCTAGGATCAGTGGTGGCAGCGATCATAGCCATTCCCCTCGCTCGAATGCACATGCGAGTTCTACAATGGTTCCTGTTTTCTCAGTGGTCCTTTCAGGAACTCCTAATGTCACACCAAATCATCATAACGAATATGTGCAAGAAGGACCTTCAGTAGCGGCTGACATCTCAGCAGGTAGCTCGGGGCCATCCATTCGTTGTACCCAATCCCATTGCCACGGTTACCATGGACAATCCCTTGATAGGGTGTGGGGGTCATTTTCAGGGAAGAACAGCCCAAGGCACATGGAAAAAACTTGAGTCTCATCTGCATATAAATGTTCTGGAGATGAGACCGGTACTTCTAGCTTTGCAGTCCTTTCAAAACTCTCTACCTCCAGGAATAATAGCAATTCAGACAGATAACATGTCAGTGGTCTGGTACATAAACAAACAAGGAGGAACCAAATCTTATCCCCGTGCTGAGAGGCCCTGAGAGTATGGCAGTGGGAAATTCCACCCAGTGCTTTCTGATAGCAACGCACATCCAGGGAAGATCCAGTGTGATAGCAGACAAGCTAAGCAGGGCAATTCTTTTGCCTCACGAGTGGTCCCTGAAGAAACAAGTAGAGGAATGGATATTCTGCAGGTGGGGCTGACCTTGCTGCGATCTCTTTGCAACCCCAACAAACACAAACTTCAGCAGCTACTTTGCCCTGATCCCTCCGCTAGGGGATGCTCTAAGGGATGCACTGGTGCACAATTGTCCCCAGGGTCTCCTTTATGCCTTTCCCTCTCATACCCAAATATTACAGAAAGCAAAGTCTCTGGGAAGGACATAATCTTAATAGCTGCTTACTGGCCTCGGCAAATTTGGTTTCCTTTCCTCCAGCCTCATCTCTTGGAAGAACCCTGGATCCTGGACCCAGTTCTGGATCTGCTGACCCATTCATCATGGGCTCTTCATCCCCTCAAACTGACAGCTTGGCTGCTCCATTTCCAGCAATAGCCAGGATTTACAACCTCTCAGCGAAAGCCCAATATATTACAACATCATCTCATAAATCATCTACCAGAAAGTTATATCTTCACAAATGGAAGAGATTTTCTCTATGGGCACCTCAGAATGATGTTGATTCCTACCTAGCTCCGATCCCATCTATACTGGAATTTTTGTCTAAACTTTTCAAAGAAGAGCTGCTGCAGCTACCATCAGAGTTCAATTAGCAGCAATCTCATACTTTCATCTTGGCTTCCAAGGTTCTAATCTCATGTCACATCGACTCTTTAAAGCCTTTCTTAAGGGTACCATTCATTTGAGACCACCAACCAGAGCTCCAGCCATGCCATGGAATCTAAATTTTGTTCTCTCCCGAATTATACTACCTCCTTTTGAACCAGCCTCGTCCTGTCATTTGAAATTCCTCTCATGGAAGACTGTATTTTTGATAGCTATTACTTCTGCTTGGAGGATTTCTGAGTTGCAGGCCTTGACCATCAAACCTCCTTATCTGATATTCCATAATGACAGAATTTTGCTCAGAACTAATCTGTCCTTCTTACCAAAAGTTTGTTCATAGTCAAATCTTAATCAGTCCATTGAGTTGCCCGTTTTCTTTCCAAAATACACAAATAGGATGGAACCCATGCTGCACAAACTTGATGTTCATAGAAAACTCTGATTTTGTCTAGATAGAACAAAACATTTCAGATCAACAGATCAGCTCTTTGTTTCTTTTTCGGAGTCAAAAAAAGGTGCCCCAGTGACAAAAGTAACCTTGTCAAGATGGCTATCAGATTGCATTTCCTTCATTTATAGTTCAGAGAATGCTCCCTTACAGCAGAAAATAAAGGCCCACTATACTAGAGTTGTTTCAACCTCATTAGCCTTTTCTGCAAGGTTACCATTAGATTCTGTTTGTGTAGCAGCTCCCTGGTCAAGACCTCATACCTTTATCACTCATTACAAAGTAGACAAGGCCTTCAGGGACAGGACCTCCTTTGGTTCCACAGTTCTGAGGAACATTCTTCTGTGACCCACCCAAGAAAGGTGGTGCTTGGGATGCTACCCATCAGTAAGAATGAATGGCGAGATAGAACAACTTCACATTAAGAAGTTATTTACTCACCTTAATGTTCCATGTGAGTTCTTCATCTTGCCTTCATTCTTACGTCCCATCCTCCAGCCCCCATCCAGTCTACTTGAGGTCCATCACCTTTGTTATATGGTGCATTATCTCTTATCCAGCTCTCAGAGTGGCATATTAATGGTAGTAGGTAGTTAGTTGGCAGCAAACAAGATCTGAGGGAAGATCAGGGTGCATCATGGGATAGGAAGTTGGCCTCGAGCTGGTTGAAGACCTTGAGCTTTTGCAGTTGGCCGAGTCCCATCAGTAAGAATGAAGGCAAGATGAACAACTCGCATGGAACATTATGGTGAGCACATAACTTTTTTTCTTTGTATTACACAAAAGTCTTTCCGCCTTATACCAGTCATCTGTAATATCTCCATACTTCTAACAGCTTTTGCTGATGATCTAAATCTGTATGTTACGCTAATTTTATATGATATTGATATTTTTTCAAAATTTTGTAACTACAGTTTAAAATGATTTAAATTGGCTATTTTCCTCTTGGTAGTAACTCTAGATGTTCTGTAGTCCTATCTTGCCTTCATTCTTACATGTGGGTTCGGATCTGATCCTCGGCTCAGACTCGGTTACAAAGCTCAAAGTCTCTCAGTTGGATCGTGGCAAGGTAGGTATCCCATAGTGCACTAGTAAGAATCCCCAGATCTCATTTGCTTTGTCTATGAGTTCAGAAGTGCTTCTTTCTTGGCCGTAGCTAAGTTGGATATTTTCATTATTATTATTATTGTCCTTACTGATATTTTTTTGCATAGAGTATTAGCTTAGTTTACATAGCTTAGTTGTAGTTATTATAGGTAGTTAATAGTAGTGTGTTTTTGGTATTTTTCTGAAGTTATTGTTAAGAACTTGTTGGCCATTGCTAGGCCTGTTTCTGTTCTCCAAGTGCCGACTATTTTATCTGGACCTCCTCAAAAAGTATTGATATTGGACAAGTCTTCTACCTCATCGGCTCCACTGCCCTTGGAGCCAGTTGAGGTTATCGATATCGACACTCCAGTGTTGGCCCCAAGTTTTTTGGAGCCGACCACTGAGAATTTACCTGTGAGCCAGTCCAGAGAGTTATTGCCAGTCTCCCCAACTTTACAATCTCCTGTATTGCAGAGATCTAGGTCGCCTACCTTATTGTCCAGATCCTCCAAGAGCCTTTCTGAAGAGGATGTAGAGAGAGTAGTGCTTAGAGTCTTGAAGTCGTTGGTGTTACCAAAATTGTTGCTAGCTCCGACTCAGTCAGTTCCGGAGCATCTAAGAACATTATCCCTGTTGCTGTTCCTCCTCCGAGCCATGTTGGTCCTTCGGAGCCAGAGCTTTATAGGTTCATAGGTTCATAGGTTCATACTAGGCTATATGCCCGAGGGCATTTACAAGCCTAGCCCATAGTTTTGTGGCTTACGCCACCCCTTTAGTATGGGGAACTATACCCATTATTTTGCTGTGCCTCTGTCGAGCAGTGACACTGAGGTAATTCCTGGGGTATATCTGCGATCTCCCATCCATTGGTCAAGATTTCTCTTGAACAAGGCCAGCGAGGTGCTCTGCCTCACATATACCGGGATTTTATTCCACAGCATAGGGAGTCTTTGGGTGATGAATCTATCCCTCCAGCACGTCCTATTAATAGCCGTGTCGAGGTTTAAGTCTCCCGCCCTTGTGGCTCTGACGGATCTAGATTTTTTCAGGTGAAGCATATTCATCAAATCTGGGTTTGACATGGCCTTGTATGTTAGGCAAAGGTCACCTCTGAACAGCGTGGCGACTGAATAGAGCTGGAGTTCTTTCAGTCGGGCAGCATAGGACAGATGTTTGAGACCCTTTATCCTTTTGGTGAGGAACTTTTGTGGCCTCTCCAGCTGTTGCAAGTGTCGGGTCAGATACATTCCGAATGGGGCATTGTACTCAATCATTGGTCTGATGAGTGATGAGTATAGGGAGACTATGACCTCCCTTGATCTAGATGAGAATCCCTTCATGATAAGGTGGGCAATGTAGAAGGTCTTCCTAACTACTTTAGCTACATGGGTGTCGAATGACAGACTACTATCAACCTGGGTCCCCAGGTCCCTGATAACTTCTTCTGTGCTCAGTGGATTGCCACCTATTTGGTAGCTAGGGGTAACCTTGTTTTTCTCGAAGGGTATGACTATGCATTTTTTGGCATTTAACTTTGACACAACTTTGTTGTGGAACCCTCGGTTCCAACACCTCTTGTATCTGTCTCGGAGCTGAGTTCCACTCCGACACCTTCAGCGCCATCCTTGGTGTCTAGGAGCCGAAGCTCACCAGTCAGCCCCGACAGGGACGCATGGACCCGAACTTCTTCGGTTCCGAGCCTACCTTTCGGTGCATTGGCTAGTCTGAGCTCGGATCCTACATGCGTCTCAGAGCCAGTCACTTTGGAGCCGATGGCTACTCCCGTTTCCTTGGAACCGGGACTGTCCTTGGAGATAGAGAGATCTGCATTCGAAATGATGAGGAGCATGCTGTCTAGGTCGTCAGCTCCGCAAAAGGGTACCGATGCTCTTCCCCTTCAAGCACTGACCTCTGTCTCAGCACCATCTCTCTCTCTCTTGGCAGCAGAGACCTGTAGCCTCAGGAGCCCTCGTTGGGTGCCCAGAATACCCTTCTGAGGAGCCCCCTCCGAAGAGAACTTGCAGGAGGAAGCATGTAGACTCCCCTGATGAGTCCATCACCTCTGACACTGACCTCGAGGAGTCAGAAGGGTCCCCTAGGTCATCCTTGGATATCTCCTTTGTAGATATCTTAGAGATCCTGAAACAGAGATGCAGCTGGCTCACTGTCACCCCTTCTGATGAATAGTCAGTGTACCTGAAGGCTTTCGCGTCTCAACCTTCAGCCGCTTGGGTGTCTCCACCTTTCGATGAGCTCCTGGACCTAGTTAGTCGAAAAGTGTGGGGAAACTCCTGATGCCGTGGAGCCAGTCCCCAGGAGGCCCAACAAATTTCTTTCAGCTCCCAAAGAAAAGGAATTTTTGACCAAAGGTGTTCCTGTAGATGCCATGCTGGTGGCGGCAGCCACAAAGACGGAACTAGGGAAGACATCTTCATCTGTCCATCCACCGAACATGGAGTCTCGAACGATGGATAGATATGGGAAGCGTATTTTCTCTTCAGCTGCTTTTACACTCAAATTGCTGAATTACCTCACTCATTTACTAGGCTTCAGAGAGATCTCCTAAAGGAGCTAGGAGATACTCTCCAAGGTACATCAATTGAAGGAGTCCCTCAGAAAATTACTGCTCAGTTGTCCACCTTAAACTCCATTGTTAACGAGGCTGATATCCTATGCAGTAGATGGCGCGAGTAGGGCAGCAGATTCAGGAGTTTGCCTTAGGAGACACTCTTGAATGCATTTATGTAACTTTGCAGAGCCCTTGAAATCTGCTTTTACAAACACCCCCTTTGACTGTTCCTCTGTGTTTGGACTAAAGGTAAAAGATACACTCACCAGGTGCGAGATGGAAAGGAAAACTCTCTCTGCCATGGGACTATGTTTTTCCGTCCTTTCTAGACCATACCCCAAGGGTCAGAGTGGTGGGAAAATGTGGTTCAAGAAATCCCAGATGCACAGGGTGATTCCTCCTTCAGAAGCAGAGGAGGAGGAACTAATGGTAGGTGTCATCCTAGAGGCAGGGGGAGCCCGCAAAACCAGGGTGGCCCCTATCACCGCTCCTGATATGGGGCCTGACTGTGCTTCTCTGGAGCCAGTTGGGGGTCGCATATCTTTGTATCCAGAAGCCTGGCTCAACATCACTCAAGACAAATGGGTAGAAAGAATAATCACCAGAGGATACACCATACCCTTCTTTCTCCCACCCCATACTGCCAAGAATATCCCAGATGTTTCACCCAATCACACGGATCAAGCAACCATAGAAGTTCAAAAGTTGCTTACAAAGAGAGTCATCCAGACTGTTCCCCACAGACCAGATAGGATTCAGAACTTACTCCAGATTCTTTTTAGTGCCAAACCGAACAGGGGACTGCAGGCCCATTGTGGACCTAAGCAAATTTAATGAATCAGTGAAGAAGTCCAAGTTCCGAATGGTAACACTGCAGTCTAATGGACAGAGCATTGAGGAGTCATTTACGCTTCCGGCTGGGAGCCAGTCATTACCAGTTTCGTGCTCTGCCCTTTGATCTCACCACAGCCCCCAGGGTGTTCAAATGCATGGCGGTAGTGACAGCTGATTTGAGACATCTTGGATTCCAAGTGTTTCCATACCTGGACGACTGGCTCCTGACTGCCACCACCTAGCACCTACTTCTACATCCAGTTCTGCACTCAACTAGGGATTATGATAAATTGGGAAAAGTCTGCCTTGTCGCCCTCCCAATATGTGACTTTTATAGGCGCAGAAATAGACACAGTCGCCATGATGGCTCGTCTTCCTGCAGACAGAATACAAAATCTCAGACAGAAGATGTACAGTTTACTTCCTCAACAAAGAGTCAAAGCCTAGACAGTGCTGAAACTTTTAGGGACCGTGGCTTCTACCATAACTCAAGTTCCACTAGCCAGACTACATATGGCTACTCTTTTCCCAGTGGTCTCTTCAACAACTACCTCTGTCTCATCCTATTCTGATAACAGAATCTTTGCAAAAAAGACCTTCATTGGTGGATGTAGCCCGATCAACTAACATCAGGAACACCTTTCCTTCCTTGCCAACCCGTTGCTACTGTGACCACGGATGCCTCCCAGATAGGGTGGGGGGGCATTATCTAGTTAGGACTGTCCAAGGCACACGGCAAGATCACGAGACTCACTTGCATATCAGTGTCCTAGTGATGAGAGCAGTGCTTCTAGCATTGCAAGCACTTTACGACTTTCTTCCTCTAGGGACAATAGCAATCCAGTTGGACAATATGTCATTGGTATGGTATCTAAACAAACAAGGAGGAACCAGATCCTACACCCTATGTCGAGAGGCTCTTCATGTTTGGCAGTGTGTGATATCTTCCCAGCGCTTTCTAGTGGCAACACATATCCGGGGGACTACCAGTGTGATAACCGACAAGCTCAGCAGGGCAATCTTGATGCCTCACTAGTGGTCTCTGAATCAGAAAGTCACGGAACAGATTTTCCGCAAATGGGGACAGCCTTGCTGCGATCTGTCTGCCAGTCGAATCAACGCCAAATGTAGCAGCTACTTCTCCCTTATCCCCCCTCTGGGGGAGACACAGAGAGACGCATTTGCTCACAATTGGCCTCCGGGACTGTTTTATACATTTCCCCCCCTATCTGCTGATATTGACGTTGATCCAGAAAGCAAAGACCTTGGGATCTCTCCTTACTGGCCTCATCAGATTTGGTTCCCCTTTCTCGGGCCTCATTTTCTAGATGATCCATGGACTCTGGACCCAGTTCCAGACCTCTTGACACACATGTCAGGCACCCTCAACCCCCTCAACTTGACAGGGTGGCTGCTCCACTTCATCTCTAGTCAGGCTTCATGATTTTTCACCTGCAGTTACCCATATCCTCACATCTTCCCACAAGCTTTCCACTAGGAAGTTATATGCTAGCAAATGGAAAAGTTTGTCTATCTGGAAAAAAGAGAAGAATGTAGATCCTTACACAGCCTTCATTCCCTTGGTGTTAGAATTCCTAACCGAACTTTTCCACCTGGGATCAGCTGCTGCTACAATCAAAGTTCAACTGGCAGCAATCTCCAATTTTCCTTTGGGACAGCATGAGCCTAATCTTATAGGTTCATAGGTCGGTATTAAGCTATCTGCCCAAAGGCATTCATAAGCCTAGCCAGAATGTGTTGGCTTTCACCGCCCCCTTAGATTAGTTCCCTGTGCCTCTGTCCAGCAGAGCCACTGAAGTGATCCCCGGGGTAAACTTTCTGTTTCCCATCCACTCGTCAAGGTTTCTCTTGAAGAGTGTTAGCGAGGAGCTGTGCCTGATGTAGATTGGAATCTTGTTCCAAAGCACGGGAAGTCTCTCAGACAGGAATCTATCTCTCCAGCACATCCTATTTATTGTTCTGGTGAGGTTTAGATCCCTAGAGCATGTGGCTCGAGGAGATATGGTTTTCTTTAGGTGGAGAATGTCCATCAATTCTGGGTTGGACATGGCCTTGTATGTCAGGCAGAGATCACCTCTGAGTAGGTGTTGGGTAAAACTTTCCTTAAAGGCACTACCTTGCTAAGACCTCCTTTTCAGGAACCTGTATCTCCTTGGGATCTAAATTTCATTCTGTCCAAACTTACTTCCCCGCCTTTTGAACCTGCACATTCCTGTGAACTGAAGTTCCTTTCTTGGAAGACCATTAGCTGTTACATCTGCCAGAAGAGTGTCAGAGTTACAAGCACTGTCAGTCAAACCTCCTTACTTGATTTTTCATAGAGACAGAGTTTCCCTTCGTACAAATCCGTCCTTCATCCTCAAGGTTTGCTCTCAGTCTAAGTTGAATCAAACTGTCTAATTGCCAGTATTTTCTCCTAATCATTCAAACAGTGCAGAATATAAATTTCATCAACTTGATGTTCACAGACAGTTAAGGTTCTAGTTACATAGAACCAAGGAACTTAGAAAATCAGACCAATTGTTCATATCCTTTTCTGAAACAAGAAAAGATAATGCCAGTCTCCAAGATCAAATTGGATTTCAAACTGTATCTCGTTTATTTACTCTTCCAGTGGCAAGGAACTCCCATTTCAAGTTAAGGCTCATTCTACCAGATCCTTATCTACATCTGCTGCCTTTCAAGCCAGAGTCCCAATTGACAGTATTTGTGCAGCAGCAACTTGGGCTACCCCTCATACCTTTATTACTCATTACAAATTGGACTTGGCCCCCAGGGGTAGAGCCTCCTTTGGTTCCACGGTTCTTAGTAGTATATTCCCGTGAGCCACCCGCGAAAAAGGTGCTAGGGACGCTGTCCCACATGTAAGAATGAAGGCTTGATAGGACTACAGAACATAAAGAAGTTATGTACTCACCATAACATTCCATGTTTGTAGTCCATCTCGCCCTTCATTCTTATGAACCCACCCACCTCCCCCCATCCATATATCCTTGGAGGATCTGGAGACAAGGTAGTATTTCTCTTCAGTAGGGTGGAGACCTTTCATCTTTGTTTTTCCTTGTGGGGATTTCTTCTATCACTTTTATAGACAGCAGCAAACAAGATGTGGGGATTCTTACTAGTGCACTATGGGATACCTACCTTACCACGAGCCAACTGAGAGACTTTGAGCTTTGTAGTTGGCCGAGTCGGAGCCGAAGATCGGCTCCAAACCCACATGTAAGAATGAAGGGCAAGGTGGACTACAAAACATGGAACGTTTATGGTGAGTACATAACTACTTTATTCCCTAGTCTCTTCCCTAAATCAGAAATTAAGTTAAAAAAAAACTCTCTAAAGTACCTAGGTATAACATTTCATCGTAACCCTTCTTCTTTTTTCAAAGATAATCTAGCAAACGTATAGTGTAATATTAAACGTGGCATTTCTAAATGGAATAAATTCAAATTTCCTCTGTTAAGTAAAGTCTCTGTTATTAAAATGAGTATACTTTCTAGATTACTATTTCAGTTTAATTCATCTAATCTAGTAGTACGTTTTAATTTTTTTCAGAATATCACAACCAAAGTATCCAAGTTAATATGGTCCGCATTGTCTGTCAGGATGAGATATAAAAAAATGTACTTGTTCTATGAACCGTAGAGGTCTGGGCCCTCCAGACTTTAAACTATGCTATAATATAATAAATTGTAATAGATTAATTATGATATCAGAATATAGCCTTAAATTAAGCTCATGTAGTCCCATATGGGTGAAAATATGGTATAATCATGTGTGTAGATCCCAGAAGAAAACCTAGAGCTCTTCTCTTTATCAGTGAAGAAAATTGTAAAAATCTCAAATTACGTACATTTTTAACACACCATATAAAAACAATACAAATCCTAGATGAGTTGATCGATCAAAAAAATTAATTTATGTTACCTCAACCAGTCCATTTAACCCCTAATTTAAAAATGAATAGTCAAATGGTAAGCTTTTCTAACTACCTGTTTCTTAAAGATAAATGTGTTTCAGACCTATATTTTTACAGAAATCTATCAGTTAGCACTTTAAAGAATATTTTAAATTTACCAAATAATTATACTTTCATGTTAGGACAAATAAAGTAACTAATATCAAATTTTCTAAATGAATCTAATGTCAGCAATGGTAATATTTTGTAAACAGTTATGGAAAGCCTTCATATCGAGAAAGATGATATGCAATACATACAAATTAATCTCATCTTTAAAATAACAAAATTCAGTTATGTTTTCTAATTATTGGTCTAACCTAAATCCATCAGTTACATACAATTAACAAATCCAGTCTCATACTAATTACCTGTGATAAAACTCCTATATACACAGCTCCTTACAGTTAAAAATGAGTGTCTAACTCTAGTTATTCTTAATATTTTCTATTCCTCGATATCACCGGACTGGTAAATTTCAGAAAGCCAACTTATTACATATATTATGGAGGTGTAACAGTTCTTATAAATTATGGTGTTCCCTGAAAGTTAAATTAGAGAAATTGGGTTATGAGAAATCTACTGTCTTGGCTATTTGTAGTGCTACGTACCCCACTGCCTAGTTTAAACCAACAAGATATCCATGTCTTAATTACATTATTTGCGTTGATTAAGCTCTCTATTACCCAAAATTGGCTGGCTAGATCAACAATTTTGTGGGAGAGTTTTAACCAAATGATTGTTAAATATGTAACAACAGATAGTGCATTTAGAAATGTATTGGAAAAAACTTTGACTGTTTCTCATATTACATTTCCAAATTGTATTTTAGAAGTAAATTAATCTTACCCATCAATTCTATAAACATTATATTGAGATACCTTCTCAAGGAGCTTTCGTATTTTGTGTGTATACCTTGTTGACATCCTGCAAAAACTTTTCCTTAAGAAGTACCTTCTTTGGCAAGTGGTGTTTATTTGTTGTGTATATAGATCTTTTATGTACTGTTTGTGTTATTGTTCTGTATAGCTTACAAGTTGTTTTTGTTGTTAAAATCTTTAATATCGAATAAAGATTATGGAAAAAAAATTAACAGCTTAGAGATGGGTAGAAAATCAGCATGATTCACAGGTGGCTAGTTAGCTTTTTCAATGATTTAGCAGTGTTCCATTTCTTGGGGAGAGAGTGATGAATCTGCATGTGGCATTTATTGCTGGTGGTATAAAGTAAGGAATGGAAGGGTTGCTGAAATGAGAAAGGAAATCAAAGGCAAAAAGTTGAGAGGATGTAGATTTCAAGGAGGGCAAGTTATTGTATCCTGTAAGATGGTTAACCCCTTTCCAGAAGTTTTTGACTTCTCTCTTGATTGGTTATTCATCACAATTTTTATCTCTTTTTTCCTGTCTTAGCTGTTATTTGTTGAGCCTCCTCTTTTTCTAAGCTTGGCATAATTAAGTCTTCAGTAAATATTTTGATCTGCTTCTTATCTTGGTTTCCATGTTCCTCTGCTTAATGCAGATTTAGTAAAAAATTAATCTTTACTACCTCTGTAGGAGCTGTGGTTATTGTTCTTTTTACAGGATCCAGAAGTTTGGTGACAGCCTTTTCTACTTTCTGCAGGCTAGGTCATTATGCTAAAGTTTTTGTGCTCTGGACTTGTTTTCAAAGAGTAGTTGTTTAAGAGCATCCTTTCTAAACTCATGCAAATTAACCAAATGCTCCCTTTTTTCCCTTTTCCACTTTGCAGGTGTTTGTCCTCTTTTATGAGCTTCCCCTTGTTTTGTAATATATTAACCTTTATGAACCTCTTTAAAGAATTGTTATTACTTTTGTCCTCATATTTTTTATTCTTGTATTCCTACCAGGTTTTAAACACACATTAGATTTTATCCTACTCTCTAGCTATTCCTTCTGAAGAAATTTCTGTCTACCATAATAATTGTAAAATTATTTCTATGACACATTCTGTAAATTCTCCATCTTTAACAAATGTGTTGGAAAGCACCAGTGTCTTATTTTTACTTCATTGTCCTGCATTTTATTTGTTTGATATGTAATAGTTGTTGGATGTGTGCAAAGTTTACAGTTAAATACACATGCTTTTGTGAGATATTAGTTGGTCCAGTCTAACCTAGATGTTCTTCATGTTTCACTGTTGCAGTCATCACATTTGGGTTATCCCTGTTGCAGTCATCACATTTGGGTTATCCCTGCCAGGGTAGCCATTGGCCGGCCTGAATACCAGAGGCTTTCTATTTCTGCGTCAGTTGCTGTCGCTTCAAGACTGACATCAGGTCATCAATAGTATAAAGTAAAGCAGCCGACACCATTACATCAGTCTTTCTTGCCGAGGAGCCCGAAGCAGAAGCAGTTTGCACGAGTGCCGGTCGGCCGTTACCTGAGTTTCATCTTCCGAATTGAAGCTGAAGTCTTCTAAAGCCAAGTACTCTGTTGGGGATCTTTTTTTCTTGCACTAACTGATGTCAGAAAAAGTTAACAGTTGTCTTGCCTGCAGAAAGCAAATACCACTCCGAGACTTTCATTATTACTGCGTCACTTGCTTAGGCCCAGACCACGACTTTCCTCGCTGTCGCTTTTGTGCTTTGTTTAACCCCAGAACTATACATCATCGGGCCCTTATTGGTGCTAGATATTTTCGCTTACAGTCCTCGAATTCTGATATGGCTTCGATAAGGTATCCGACAGCAGATCTTCCGAAAAAATGAGGGTTAAAGACAGAGGCAGACATCACAGGTCCAAACCTACTGATGAGGCTTCCGTTAAGCTAGTCGTCATTTCTCCGGTCCTCAGTGAGGTGCTTTCACAGCCCCTGATGTCCGCTTCTGTGGATTCGCAGGCTGCTACCATGACCCTTTCGGTGTCCAGTATGCTGCAAAAGTTATCTTTGACTAAGGATCCTGCGATTGTCTCACCCTTGGATGGATCCGGAGCCGCTGAGCAGGCACCGGCTTCCGAGGAAGTACTTTGCACTACCGATTCTCGACACAAACCGACAACTTATTTCTTGTCTACTGTTTTTTTTTTTCGAAGACTACCGAGTTTCTAAGGCCCATGGTATGAACCACACCCAAGAAACCAACGACCCAATCTCAGGCACTTGCTTCCTTGCCTCAGTCTCAAATGCTTAAAATGGTGGAAGACCTTATGGTGATCAGGGGAAGCCAAGCTACCCCTTCCAAAAGGAAAAGAGATCTGTCCCCAGTAGTTTTGTCTGAACAGGAGTCTGATGACTCTGATGCATCTGAATATGAAGACATGCAACCCCCTTCTCTGCTTATGAGGATTTTGATGCAGAGGATTCCATTCCTTCAGCCTCTCCACCCGAGGACTTTTCCTTTGGGGAAACTCTTCATACCTTAAGGGAGAATTTTCAGTGGGAATGTCAGGACTACCCTCAGTCTAAAAAGACACTCAGAGAATTCTTGTGTCTTCCACAGCCCAGACCCCTGGCCATTCCCCCAGTCGTGGATATTGGTTGTGGACAGCATTTTCCTGGAATCTAGTTTGACTCCTGACACCCTCCCTCCTGCACCCAGAAAACCTGATTTCTTTTCAAAAAATGTACTGCTGACCCTGAGGTAATTTCTCAAGGGCCTAAGGGAATGAAAGCAACCTCTGCTAAGAATCCCACCCCCTCCGATAGGGATTCCAGAGTACTAGACAGATGGAGTAAAAAAGTATACACCTTTTCTACTCTTGCTATCAAAGCACTAAATTGCCAGTTCCATATGCTAAAATTTCACCAGCATACCAGGGAACTCCTTAAACAAAAAGTGTCTTCCTTTCCTGCTTGTGCAGAATCTAAAGAGTTATAAGAGTTAATGCATTCTGAAAGTCAAGTGACTAAGCACACCTTACACTGTGGTTTTGATGCCCTAGAAGCTTCTTGCAGGGCAGCAGTCACTGGTTCTGCCCTTAGAAGACATGCATGGCTTAAGGAATAACTCTTGCTAGACCATGTTAAATCAAAATTACTGGATGCACCCTTGCACAAAGACAACTTATTTGGCACTAAGGCAGAGGAGGTCTTAAAAAAGATGGAAGAAAAAGCTAAATCTATGCAGACAGTTAAGGATTTCCTACAGGTCCAGCAGGCATTGCCCCTCCATGCACTGGTACTTTCCTGCTCCCACCAAGTCAGTTCAGCCCAGACCCCGGGGAAGCAGACCTGCCAGACAGCAGCCACAGGGAATGCAGAGATCTAAACAGTGGAATTCCTCCACTTCAAAACCAGGGAGTTCTAAGCCACCCCCTCATGGTAAGAACTCACAATGACTCTCCTCACCCATCCCCTCCCTCTGCCCATCTGCACTTACCCTTAGAGGGGAAACTATCCTTTTGCGCAAGCACCTGGGCCACCATAACCAGCGACCGCTGGGTCCTCAACATAGTGTCCCAGGGATACAAATTTTCTTTCCACATTCTTTCAACCCCAAAAGGGTTCCCATATCTACTTCCAAATCAGTGGGCAAAGGTGAAAAAGCAAGTCCTTTCCCTGCTCTGTATGAGGCAATTAAGTACGTTCCTGCAGAACAGATAGGCCAAGGTTTCTACTCCAGACTATTTCTGGTACCCAGAAAAGAGGGCACCTGGCACCCCATCCTTGGTCTATCCATTCTAAACACCTTCCTGATGATACCAAATATCAAAATGCTCACCCTCCAGTAACTGCTTCCCATACTCTCCAAGGTCGCTTGGCTAGCCACCCTAGACCTAAAAGAGGCCTACCTTCACATCCCTATTAGGGAATCATGCAGGAAATATCTACGTTTCAGGGCAGGATCCCTGCACTTTCAGTTTTCTGCACTTCCCGTTGGCTTATCTACTGCTCCCAGAGTTTTCACAAAATGTCTGGCTCCCGCCATTGCCTTTTGCAGACGAAGGAGTAGCCAAATTTACCCATACTTACACAACTGCCTAATTCAGGCAGACAGACAGGAAAAGCTGCTCAAGCACCTGGCCTTTGTAAAGTCCCTACTGACCTCCCTAGCGTACACTATCAACGAAAAGAAATCCAAACTAATACCCACCCAAAGGATTATATTCCTGAGAGCAAGCATGGATACAGCATCCCAGATGGCATTCCTTACACCAGAAAAGCAAACTTACCTGACATCCTACTTCTTTCACCTAGCCACCAAACCCCAGTTATCTGCAAGGGAAATCCTGCAAGCTCTGGGGTTCATGGCATCTTGTGTTCTACTCATTCCATAAGCCAGACTGCATATGAGGAAACTTCATTGGTACCTAAAAAGCATTTGGTGTCAATGCTCTCAAGACCTGGTAATTCTTATACCATTGATACCTTGCCTAAGGAAAAATTTTCTTTGGTGGGCAGCAGCATGCTCCCACAACAAGGGACTACCTTTCTCACCACCCCCTGCCGCCCAGACGCTCACCACAGATGCATCAGACTATGCATGGGGTGCACACCTAGATGGCAGGTGCATACAGGGCCAATGGAGCCCACAGCAAATCCATCTGCACATCAACCAGGTAGAGATGTTAGCAGTCCACCACACATAGAGAGCTTTCAGGCCCCTTCTCTCCTCAGGGGCTCTCCTGATCAAAAGAGACAACATAAATGTGATGTGGTATATCAGCAAGCAGGGAGGGACTCACTCCTACCCTCTATGCAGGCTGGCCATGATCCTTTGGCACACAGCCTCTGCCATGCAACTCCACCTGTTAACACAATTCCTGCCAGGTTCTCTAAACTCTCTGGCAGACCACTTAAGCAGAAATATTCTGGACCCGCACAAGTGGCAGCTAGACAAAAGAACCTTCATCCTAATAACTCAGAAATGGGGCACCCCGAAGGTTGACCTCTTTGCCTGCCACACCAACCAATCAGCTCAGCAAGTTCTGCACCAGGGAGCATCAGTGCATGGCTTGGAAAGTGGATGCCCTATCCTTCCCCTGGGTCAATCTATTGGTCTGTGCATTTCCTCCACTACCTCTCATCACCAGGGTACTGCTCAAAATAAGGGAGGAAAAACTAAGGACAATTCTTATTGCCCCAGACTGGCCTTGCCAGCACTGGTACCCACTGCTGTGCAGCCTGACCCCACCGCCACCATGGCATCTCAATCAGACCCCAACCCTCCTGACCCAGAAGGAAGGAGAATTCATGCATCCCCAATTGCAGACCCTCAATATGGCAGCCTGGCTTATTCCCTGACAACTGATCAATCTTTTAACCTCAGTAAACAGGTTCTAGATGTTATACGTGAGGCCAGACACCCTAGTACTAGAAAGTCTTATGCTGACAAATGGAAAAGGTTCTGCACCGGGATTCAGGCTAAGGGAGCCGATACGGCACAGGCCCTCCCTACCCCTCATCCTGGATTACCTAGCTGACCTGCTACACAGTGGTCTCTCTTTATCCTCTATTAAAATTAATGCCTTTGCTATCTCTGCTCATTTCCACACTGAGTAGCCCCTTTTCTCACACCCTCTGATCAAACAATTCCTAAGAGAGGCTAGCAACTTGAGGCCACCCAGAAGAGCACCCACCCCAGCTTGGGACCTTAGCTTTGTGTTGAAAAAAGCTCACACTGCCACCCTTTGAACCAGCATCTTCAGCGGAGTTAAAATTTCTCTCTTGGAAGACAACTGTTCTTCTGGCCATCACTTCAGCCAGAAGAGTCTCCAAGGTACAACCACTCATGGCTGTAGAGCCCTTTATCATCTTCCATGCTGACAGGGTTTCCGTCAAGACCAACCCATCCTTCATGACCAAAGTGATCTCCAGTGTGGCTCTCAACTAATCCATTCATTTGCCCACCTTTTTCCCTGGCTGGCTTCTAACTGCCACCACTGAGTATCTAGTAAAAGCGAGAGACACCACCATACAGCTTTCCTCACACCTAGGGATCACAATAAATTACGAAAAATCTGCCTTGTTGCTATCTCTGCATATAATTTTTATAGGAGCATATCTCAATACAAAACAAATGATGGCAAAGCTACCCCCCAAAAGAGTTCAAGTCCCACGACACCGTCAGAAATTTACTTTCCAAGAAAAAAGTACAAGCAAGAACTGTCCTGAAAGCCTTGGGTACCATAGGAGCAGCAATAAGCTTGATACCATTGGCGCTCCTGCTTCTGAGAATTTTCCAGTGGCTGCTGTTCACTCAGTGGTCCATGCAGGAGCTATTCATGTCTCACCAAATTATAACAGTATCTTGCAAGAAAGACTTTCATTGGAGGCATCATTCCACTCATGTGCCTCTAGGTCGACCCTTTCTTCTTCCACAACTGCTAGCCAAGGTGACCACAGACACTTCTCAGATTGGAGGGGTTAGCTGGGAAGGACAGTCCAAGGTACTTGGTGGGATCATGAAGCCCATTTGCACATCAATGTCCTACAGATGAGGGCAATGTTTCTAGCGTTGCAAGCATTCCAAGACTCTCTTCCACTAGGAACTGTTGCAATGCAGACAGAGACAACATGTCAGTTGTGTGGCATGTAAACAAGGAGGAACCAAGTCTTACCCCCTCTGTCGGGAGTCCCTGAGAGAATGGCAATGGGCAACCTCTTCGCAACATTTTCTGACAGCAATGCACATGCTGGGGAAATGCAACGTGATAGCAGACAAATTCAGAAGAGCAATTCTGATGCTTCACGAGTGGTCCCTAAAACAGGTTCATAGGTAGGTACTAGGCTATCGGCCCAAGGGCCTACGTCAGCCTAGCCAACAAGGTTCCCTGGCTTACACCACCCAAGAAAGTTATTTTCCTGTGCCACTGTCGAGCAGAGACACAGAAGTGATCCCCGCGGTGTATTTCCTATTTCCCATCCACTCATCAAGATTTTTTCTTGAAGAGTGCTAATGAAGAACTTTGCTTGACATAGATGGGTAGCCTGTTCCAGAGTATGGGAAGTCTCTGGGACAGGAATCTATCCCTCCAGCAAGTCCTTTTTATTGTGGTGACAAGGTTTAGGTCCCTAGAGCGTGTAGTTCAGAGGGATTGGGATTTCTTTAGGTGTAGCATGTCCAACAGCTCTGGTTTTGACATAGCTTTATATGTTAGGCAGAGATCACCTCAGAGTAGGCGATATGCTACGGAGTAAAGCTGGAGTTTTTGAGAGGGTCAGTGTAATGCATTTGTTTGAGGCCAGTAATCCTCTTTGTGAGGTACTTCTGTGGCCTTTCCAGCTGCTGCAGATGTCTTGAGGTACATTCCAAAAAAGGGCATTGTACTTTATAATGGGTCTAATGAGTGTCGAGTAGAGGGGAAACAATTACCTCTTTTTTCCTGGATGAGAACCCTTTTATGATGAGGTGTGCCACATAGAAGGACTTCCTGACTACTGTGGCAATGTGACTATCAAAGGAGAGACTACTGTCCACCTGGATCCCAAGGTCTCTGATCACACATTCGGTGTTAAGTAGATTGTTGCCTATGTGGTAGTTCATGGGTACAGAGTTTTTATCAAAAGAGATGACACTGCACTTTTTGGGATTGAGCTTGAGGCCATAGCTCTGACACCAGGCATCTGTCTCAGCGAGGCCCTTCTGTAGGATGTCCACATCCTTTGGGGACTTGACTATGGCTCCTAGTTTGCAGACATCTGTGTTAGCCTACTAACTTCAGAGAAGTAGATATCAAACAGGAGAGGTCCCAGGATGGAACCCTGTGGTACTCCACTTGTCACTGCTTTGAGGTTAGTGAGTTTAGCTATAATTCCAGAATGGGGGATGGTGTCAAAAGCCTTGGCGAGGTCAAGATAGGCTGTGTGAACCACCTTATTCTCATCTACTTTGGTGACTGCCTCAAAGAAGTCGATCAGGTTCAGGAGGCATGATCTGCCTTTCACAAACCCGAACTGGGTGGGATCCAGAGTTTGGAAGTTAACAATGTCTTTGTTTGAGTTCCATGATGATACGTTCCATGACCTTGCAGACCAGGCTCGTCAGGCTAATAGGTCAGTTGTTCCTGGGATCAGTGGTGGCTCCCCCTTTATGGAGTGGGATAACTGTTGCTGTACACCATTCAGTGGGCACAAAGCATGATGCGAGGCTATTATTGAACATGGTGCTTAAGTGGGGAGCCAGTTCGTTCAGAAGTTCGTGTAAAACGCAGCCTGGGATGTTGTCCGGTCCCATGGATGCTGTGTTTTTGGCTTTAGAGAGTGCAGCTTTTACCTGCGTAGTTGTGATTACAGGGGCTCTGCATTCTTCCTGTATAGATATGGGCCCTTTAGGGGGTGGGGTGGGGGGGGTAAACTTAGCACTGAACCTATCTGCCAGGATGTTGGCAATATCAGTTGGTTCTGTAATTTTCGTGCCATTGTGCTGTAACTCAGAGCAGCTCTGAGTGTTGCCATTGAGATTCTTGACATAGCTGTAGAATGCTTTATGGTTGTCCTTAGAATTAGTGGCGATTTTGTTTTCGCAGCTAGCTTTGGAGGATCTTATAAGGGATCTCAGCCTCTTACTGAGGCTGACCAGGGAGCTCCTCCACTCATGGGATTTTACTCTCTATTGCAACAATTTTCCTTCTGTGTTTCAGTTTGTTTATGGCAGGGGACCACCAGATTGGCTTCCTTTTTTTGGAGGATAGCGTCTTGGTTCTGTTTGGGATAGCATGATCCATGCACTCGTGTAAATGCTTGTAGAGTGCATTTTTGTAGGATTGAGCAGTTGTAACTGTATTGTCCATCTGCATGGGTGTTATGAAATTCAAAACTTCTGTCCTAAGAAGCATGCAGGTTGGCTTTGGAGAAAACTTTTACCGTGGTTTCCTTAATGGGGGGTGGGTGCGGGATGTGGATATCAAGGGTGATTAGCTTATGGTCGGATCGGACCAACGAGAAGTTGACTTCAGGTCACTCATGTTGGTAATGACTAGGTCTAGGATATTGTTGCCCCTGGTGGGGGTGTGGATAAGTTGATCCAGGGCATTGGAGTTTATGAATTCCAGAAAGCGTTGAGCTAAGGAGTTGGTACACGAGTAGTTTTCCCAGTTAATGGTGGGTAGTTGAAGTCGCCCATTATTAGGGTGTTTGGTTGAACCCTAATATTTTCCAGTACATTAAGAAAAGATTAGTGGGAATCCTGGGGCATGGTGGGGTATCTGTACCAAGCTACAATTTGGATTGCTGTTTTGCCCAGAGTTAGTTGCACTTGGATAACCTCGGATGCATTATGCTGAGCAGCTAGCCTGGAAGTGTGGATATCCTTAATGAATATGGACGCACCTCCACCTTTGGTGTTTCGGTCCAGGTTACATGGCCGACAAGTGTGGTATGAGTTATAGCCTGGTAGTGCAGGGGAGCTGTCTGGAGCCTTGAGCCAGGTCTCAGTCACTGCACAGATATCGATGTGCTCCATTTTAAGGAGTGCCTCGAGTGAGTGCATTTTGAGATTTAGACTTCTAACATTGAGTAGCATTACCCTCAGTTTTTGCTTGCCTGCTCCTGTTATGGTGGTGAATTTGTTATTTGAAACTTGCCTAAAAAAGGCACTATAGGGGCAGCAAGATCCTTAACCAGTATCCGGAATCCCAGGTGCGACAGGTGCAGGCCATCTGTGGCAAAGCATCGTGGTCTGTTGACCATGTCATCCCAAGCAGACAGATACTGGATCCCCTTAGAATGACATCAGAAGCTTAGCCAATTGTTGAAATCAATAATTTTGTCCTTGTACTGTGGTATCATTCTGGGCGATGGCAGAATGCTTCTCAGGGCTAGGGTCATACCTGCCTGGGCTACAAGATCGGAGAGCTCTTCCATGTTTTTTTTTCATGTAGTCCAGGGAGGTACGTCTCAGGTCATTCACACCAACATGGACAATGACAGTCATATTTGTACTTGTGGAGTGACCTGAGTGCGTGGGTTATGTGGTGGATCCTGGCACCTGACAGGCAGCTGACAGTAACCTTCTCCTTGTTTAGCCTGGTGAGTGGGACATCAGTGTGCCTGACTATAGAGTCACCTATGACTAGTGTGTTGGGTACGTTGTTTTGCCTTATTGGCTGTGGTTGAGTGGCACACTGAGTCTTTGGGCTGTGTGTCATTTGGTTTGTGTTGTGGTGATGGATGTTGCTTGCGTTTCTGATTTGGAGGTCTCTGCTGCTTAGGCAGATTATTATTGAGAGCCTCTGCAAATGTTTTTGTGTTACTATGTGTGGATTTTGGTGGTGTAGATTTAGTGAGACTATGTGATGAGTGTGGTGTGGTGCAAATGGTTACCTTCTTCTCATGTCTGTCAAGTTCAGTCTTGGTTGGAGAGAGCTTTACCTCCAGTTTGGCTAGATAAGTGCATCTATCACAGGTTGTAGTGTTGGGTGGTAGGAGGAGAGGGTTGTCTGTGTACATGAGGCAATTTCTACATTGCCTCAAGATGCCCAAATTCATCAGATAGACAGGAGAGAACACTGGGAGCTGACCCTTGGACATGCCTGAATAAAAAACTGTTTTCCTCTAGATAAGTGAGGAAAGTGAGTACGAGAGCTGTTTTTCTCTAAGCAAGTGAGAAAAGTAAGTACAAAAACTGTTTTCCTCTAGGTAATGAGGAAGGTTGAGTGCTATAGTAATTAGTAGCTTATTTATTGCTTACAAGTTCTGAACAATTGCTGAGCATGAATAAGAAAATTTGTGCTAAAACTAAGAATCTGTATATGTACTAGACGAGTTACAGGACAGAAACAAGTGCAAATGCAGGCTTTCAAATCAGAAAGTTGAGAGAGATGGAAGAGATTGCCCAAACGGCCAATAACTACAATTTCTTTGCCAGAACCACTCCTTATGTGGTAGACAGGTTACCTAGTGCTTACCACTCCCATTGATAAGCTGGAAGGCTTCCCTCCAACACAGAAAGGCTTGGGGGGCTCAGAAGCTTACATACAGTTCTGGATACAGCATATCTGTATCTGGAATACTAGTTACAGGAAAGGTAGGAAACAGGCTTACAGTTTTTTTTTTTTTTATACAGAAAAGTAGCAAAAACAGTAGTAAAAGATTCATATGCAGTGCAAGCTAGCACACTTGAGTATGTAGCAATATTAGACCAAGCACAGTTTAAAAATTGCAATTAAATTAAAATGGACTAAAAGCAAGTGCAGAAAGAGTTTATTAGGTAGAATGTGGTAAAGAGATGGGACTGGGTGAGTGTCCCAGATCAAATCTACAGTGGGGCGGGCAACTGCAAAAGCCACCAACAAGCCAAAAATAGGGAGGGTGAGTGGGACAAAACAGTTTCAACAGAGATCTAAGCAACAACTAACAGTACAAACTCTAAAACCAAAAAAATGTACTCAGCTCTGTTTATTTGCAGATAGATTGGAAAGCAGTCTCTCAGAACAGGGAGACAACAGTTTCAACAGAGA
This sequence comes from Protopterus annectens, assembly GCF_019279795.1. Lineage (NCBI taxonomy): Eukaryota > Metazoa > Chordata > Ceratodontiformes > Protopteridae > Protopterus > Protopterus annectens. The sequence continues at coordinate 540,633,040 of NC_056731.1, forward strand.
TCTAAGAAACAATTAACAAACTCTAAAACCAAAAAAAATATACTGGGAGTGGCGGAAGAGTTTTCTGCAAGAAAACTCTGGAAGAGTATACGGGGAGTGGAGGAAGTGGCGGAAGAGATTTTATGCAATTGCGGCCAGCCTTGCTGTGACCTTTTTGCCACATCCATCAATGCCAAATCCAGCAGCTACTTTGCCCTGATCTGCCCTCAGGGGGAGTCACCGAGGGATGCATTTGTACACGATTGGCCCCTGGGTCTCCTCTACACTCTTCCCCCCTTTCCATTGATACCCAAAGTCCTTTAGAAAGCCAGCTCATTGGGAAGGAGTTTAATACTAGTCACCCTTTACTGGGCTTGTCAAATATGGTTCCCCTTTCTTTGGCCTCATCTACAGAAAGAGTCATGGATTCTGGACCCATTTCCAGACCTCGACTCATACGTCAGGGATGCCAGGTTTGTCGTCTCAAGGTTTTGCAATTCGACATTGTGGTAGTTCGACATTTGAAAGTAAAACCCATTTGAGATATTAAGCTTTTGCAGTTCATGGGGATTGAACTGAGTTTTTCAATTGTATTGATATCTTGATTTTTATTTGAGTAATATAGTGCTTAGGGTTTTTCTGTCTGAGCTTTCGTCTGAAAATGTGCTTTCCCAGTTAGCAAATGTAAGCAAGGAAGTACACATTTTTGTCTTACCCAGAACATTAATTTACATTGTGTAAAAGGCTGCATGGACTGTCTGTTGCAATTCTTATAGGTTCATAGATAAGTACTAGGCAAGCTGCCAGTGGGGGCCATTTAAGCCTAGCCAGTTTCTCTTTTGGTGCTTCAATTAACCTGTCTCAGTTGATGTTAGATTGGCCTTAAACATCCCATGGTCAATAATTATGTACACCCCCTAGAGAGGATAACTAGGATCATACCATAGATAATTTCAGTCCATGATTTTGACACCAGTTATTTAATTGAGACCAACTGTCTTGCAGGATGGCTAAGTCATTTGTGAATTCAATGATAGCTGTTAGCTTGCAGTCATCCACAAGCTTAGACAGTCGCACCTCATTGGTATCGAATGAAGTAAATGCCAAACAGGAGAGGTCCCAGCACAGAATAGGGGGGGACTTCACTAATGGCTGGTCTCTTTTGTGGAGGCAATTGCATCCTGTTTGTGACAGTCCATCAGGTAATATGGAAATATGTCCTGGAAAAGTAAAAGAAACCACTAATTGCCAACAATTACTGTTCTTTGAAATTAATGTTTTTGCGTGCTGGTATGCACATTCATTCGTACAGTTCTTGGGTGTTGTATTTTATAAATCTCAGAATTTAAAACTGCTATTGGCAATATGCTCCCTTTTACTTTCTGTTTGATAACATTGTCTTATGATTATGGAGTTGTACTTAATTCAGTAATAGAAACCATTTTTTTATTTTTATGCCCTCACCCTTCCTTTTCTGATAACATACACCCCCCCTTTCCTCCTCAAGTACATAAAGGGCTTTTATTATAGGCAGTCGTGGACTAGACTCTTGATTTGATGGTTTTCCTGACTTTTGAAGAAGGAGTGGGAAGAGTCTTTTTAGGGCTACTGAGTATTGCTCACATGAGGAATTGTGGATACAGCATGCGGCAGCTTGACAGGAGTCTTTAAGAAGGGATGACATTCATTGACACTGTAGTACATGGTGTTAGCACAAATTCATAGCTGGAGAGCATCTTTTCATACTGCCACTTTTGTAGATTGCTGCCTTTTGGGTCCCTGCTCTCTACTTGAAATGTTGTAGGCAGTAGAAACTCCAAACAATCCCCCAGTAGAAGAGTATTGACTCATGCCTGGTGTAGGGCATCTTGAAGCAGTTAAGTTTGTCTGTTGACAGGACATTGATTGCTAGTGTTGCTTGGTGTCCTAGCACCAACTGGTCGAATTGTGTTTGTTTCCATTGGTCTTTATTTTGTGCTGTCTGCTGTACACTGACATCAGTGGGACTATGCCATTCTAAGCACAGTGCCACTGCAGTTGCAACTGAATAGTGGTTTGTGTACACAAGTGGAGTTTTCTGTGGTAATCATATTAAAACCAACCTCACATCCAAGCTAGTTAAAGGGTATGGCCCACTGAAACGTATACATGTGCAACTCACCGTAAACATAGTCTTGCAACCTGTAGGTCTCCCTCCATGTCCCAGGAAACCCATACTGCCCATCTCAATGTACTAGATCCCCTCACAGTTCAACTCAATATGATATTTTGGGCATCGCACTGGTGCAGCAGTTAGCATTGTCACTTCACAGCAAGAGGTTCTCCTGTTTGATTCTCGGCTGGGGTGTCTTCTGTGCAGAGTCTGCATGTCCACCCTGCGTTCATGTGGGTTTTCCTCCCACATTCCAAATACATGCATTGGGAGCATTTCTCCCTGGGCTTCCGCTGAAAATGGGCTCTGTCCTAGTTAGACTTTCCTAGTAAACAAATGGTAAATAAAATAAATAAATAAAAATTTCAGCTACCCCTCTATAGACTGGGAATCCTACACCACTTCTAATGTACAAGCCCAGAGATTCTTAAACTGTGTTAATACCATAATCTTGGAACAGTTGGCCCATTCTCCTACCCAGGAATACAAACAACCTTGACCTTGTACTCACGAGCATAGTGGCTGATGTTCCCCACCCAAGGTAATGTCTTCCCTCATCAAATCTGACTATAAGGCAGTTTTGCTTGAAATAAAAATTAAATCCTGGGGATCCAGTGAAACAAAAACATTTAGGAACTTATCGAAGACTAACCCCTCTCTGCTAAGCGACACCTTGGCTAAATTCCAAGCACGCTCAAATTCAGTAATCACCATAACATATGCTGAGCTATTTACATAATCTCTGTACAGCCATATTGATAGCTGTACAGAGTGAGCTGTGCCCACTCATGTTAAGAATAAGACAAACTCAAAAGACAAGCCACCCTGGTGGAATCACAGTATCAGTCAGTTATATAACAAAAGAAAAAAAAATCTTGGCCAAGCATAGGAGGAACAAAGCTAAACATACTAAAAGCCCCCTGACCAATCTAAACAGGCAGATAAGAGAGTTAATTAGTACTTCAGAGACTAAATTTGAAGAAAAAATAGTTTCTTAGGCAAAGGACAACCATAAAGCTTTCTACAGCTATGTCTGCAATCTCAGTGGAAATACGCAATGCACAAAACTTACTGTAAATGGCATCTTCCACACTGACCTGGAGGCCATTGCCAACCTTTTGGCTAACAGGTTCACCTCAAATTTCTAACCCCACCCCTCCGATAGTCCAAAGGAAATACCACATACCATAATCCCCCACAACCATTACTAGGGAACAGGTCATCAGTGCACTTTCCAAGCCCAAAAACACTGCATCGACGGGCATCAGATAACATCCCAGAATGTTTAATAAATAGTGTGAAATATGACGTTCCTGGCCACTTGAATCACTTTTCAACTGGAGCCTACAGTCAGATTTTGTGCCTAAGGAATGGAAGATGGCTACAGTCATTCCCCTGCACAAAGGAGGTCCAACCACTGATCCGGGTAACTACATGCCTATGTCTCACCAGCCTCATATATAAGGCCATGGAATGAATCTTCATAGACGTGGTACATGAGGGTATAGATAACCTGCAAATGCTGGACCCATCACAGTTCAATTTTGTTAAAGGACGATTTTGCCTATTAAAACTAGTGGAATTTTTTGAAAGGGTCAGCAAAGCATCGGATGGAGGCAAGACTGTGCCCACAACTTACCTTGACTTGACCAAGGCTTTTGATGCAATATCCCACTTGGGCATAGGTTCATAGGTTGGTTCTGAGCTATCTGCCCGAAGCCATATATTACCCAGCCACATTGTGCGGTATTCACCGCCCCTTTAGTAGTTCCCTAGACCATTGTACTAGCAGCTAGTACCCTTGGCCCCTATCTAGTAGTGCTGTTGGTGTGATCCCCGGTGTGAACTTTCTGTTACCCATCCACTCATCAAGGTTCCTCTTGAAGAGTGATAGTGAGGGGCTCTGTCTTATGTAGATCGGGACCCTGTTCCATAGTAAGGGAAGTCTCTGCAAAGGGAATCTATCCCTCCATCATGTTCTATTCATTGTTGTGTTGAGGTTTATATCCCTAGAGCGTGTAGCTCGAGTAGATTTGGTTTTGCTAAGATGGAGCATGTTCAACAATTCTGGGTTGGACATGGCTCTGTGCATTGGACAGAGATCGCCTCTGAGAAAGCGGTATGCAACAGAGAACAGTCTTAGCTTTTTCAATCGTGCTGCATAGGGCAACTGTTTGAGGCCAGTAATTCTCTTGGTTAGGTACCTCTGTGGTCTCTCCAGCTGCTGGAGATGTCTAGCCAGGTGCATTCCAATTGGTGTATTGTACTCAATAATGGGTCTGATGAGGGAAGAGTAGAGGGGGCACCATTACATCCTTAGATCTTGATGTGAACCCTTTCATGATCAGATGGGTCACACAGAAGGATTTTCTAACCACTTTGGCAACATGTTTATCAAAGGAAAGCTGGCTATCTACTTGGGTCCCTAGATCCCTTATTTCTTCTTCAGATTTCAGGGGATTACCTCCTATGTTGTAGTTTGCGGGTACTCTGTTTTTTCCAAAGGGGATTACTGCGCATTTTTTTGTATTTAGCTTGAGACCATGGCTTTGACACCATGCATCAGTCTCATTTAGGCCCTTCTGGAGGATCTCCATGTCGGCCGGTGAATCTATTATAGCATCCAGTTTGCAGTTGTCTGCAAACTTAGTCAACCACAGCCCTTCCGTGCTTGCCTGTACTTCTGAGAAGTATATGCCAAACAGGAGGGGCCCCAGGACAAAGCCCTGAGGCACACCACTCGTTACTGGTCTGGATTCGGATATAGATCCCACTACTCTTACTTTATGGGATCTGTCTGAGAGCCAGTTTGCGATCCATCTTGTGACGTAAAGGTTTATGCCCAGGCTGGTGAGCTTATCAATAATACCCGAATGGGGAATGGTGTCAAATGCTGTAGCAAGGTCAAGGTAAGCCGTGTGTACCTCCTTTCCCTTATCTATAGCCTGAGTAACTGTCTCAAAGAAATCCACCAGGTTCAGGAGGCATGATCTGCCCTTGACGAAGCCGAACTGTGTGGGGTCCAGCGACTGGAGGTACCCAATCTCTCCATTTATGAGTTCCATAATGATTCGCTCCATAGCCCTACAGATCAGATTGATCAGGCTTATTGGTTGGTAGTTCCCAGGGTCAGTTGTGGCCCCACCCTTGTGTAGCGGGACCACTGTTGCCGTGCGCCATTCTCTGGGCACATATCTTGTGGAGAGGCTGAGACTGAACAGGGAATTAATATGCAGGGTTAATTCCACAGCCTGGGACACCATCTGGTCCCATGGAGGCAGTGTTTTTAGCTTTAGATAGAGCCTTGTTAACCAACGTATCAGTAATAATTGGACTTACACAATCCCCTGGAATGGTAATAGGCCCTGTAGGTGGTGGGGGGGGGAGAAATTTGCACTATAGACATGCATTATAGACATGCTCACCAATTTAGGTATAAACCCTGTTATCACTTGCTGGATAGCCAACTGGCTTACTAATAGGACTCAGGAGATCAAAATAAGTAAGGCAACCTCTGTCAAGAGGCCATTCACTAGCGGAGTCTCCCAGGGCTCTGTACTGGGTTTACTCCTTTTGACATCTGTTTCACTGAAATGGAAGCAAATGCTGAAGGCTTATGGCTGACTAAGTTTGCAGATGATTGCAAGCTGTCTGCTATCATAGACTACCCTGCAGACACTAGCATTCTTCAAGAACATCTATGTCTGACTAATAAGTGGTGCCAAAGCCATGGTCTTACACTCATTACTAAGAAATGTGTAATTTTATCTTTTGGGATGTCAGCAATCCAGCTAATTTTCATGCTGATAAAATGCCCCTTAGAGTTGACCCAGTGGTCAGGGATTTGAGGATGCAATTTGAAGCTTTACCTTTGATCATTACATGGCTACAGTTGTGAAGAAATAATTTTATATTGTGCAGTTTATAAGTAAGGGCATGGTATCTAGGTCCAAAGAGGTCATTATTCCAATGTACTCCACCCTTATCAGACCAGTCACAGATTATTCAGAGGTTCCTTACAAAAAGAATACAAGGCATAAGAAACCCACCTTATGCAGAGTGCCTTAAAACACTTTTCATCTACTCATTCTCCTATAGATTGCTGAGGGGTGATCTATGCCTGGCTTACAAGGCATCTGTAAACACCACACTTTTGAATTTCTTGCATATTTGTAAGTCAGAGTATCAGAAATACAAGGTCTAGGGACCTGCATTTTGACTTTGTCTTAAAAAGAACTTGCTGGAGAGACAGATGTGTCCCGCAGATTGCTTCTCTAGTGAAAAAAAGGGTACCCATCTATGTGAAACTGAGTTTGTCTCTTACTCAGTTTAAGGACAATGTAGACCATTTGATGGAGAATAGAAAATTTACACAGGGCCTGGCACCCATGTCACTTTTGGACAGACGTAGCTTAAAAATGCCTGGCCCTCAGTGTCCTATTTGGATAGAGGACATCCTTATTCTTTCAGGAAAACTTGGGTAGGCTTTATGAATAAAAAACTCACTGTTTCTTCCTCTTTTGGGTAACTGGCACTGCCCTGAGATTTAATGGGTTGCACTGATCTGCATAGAATTGCATAGACCTGCACAGGTCTTCTCGTTGATGTCACTTGTAGACTCAGTTTGATTGCATACTTTCCTATCCTCCTCTTTCATCCTCATACCTTTTTGCCCCAAGATCCTATTAATAATAGCACTGTCCAGCATGGAGAGGCAACTGTTAACCTTCTTTTCTAATGCCAGCTTTCTAGCACATAATGTCATAGAACAGTAATAACTGGCATATGCTCACTGAAGATGAGTTCTTACTCAACCAAACTCATTCCACCTGCAAGACGTACAAACATAGGGCTGATGTGAAGGCATCCCTCTTGAAATCCCATATAGTAGTAGGAGTTTAGTATAGGAGATTGTATCAAATGCTTTAGATAGATCACCAAACAAAGAAGAGACTAAATGTTAAGTTGTCAATCTCGCCTTCATTCTTGCTGGATGGGTTCGGAGCCGATCCTCGGCTCCGACTCAGCCACTTACTAAAGCTCGAGAGCTTATTTTACCAGCTCGAGGCAACCCTATATCCCATGATGCTAGGCGATAACTCCCCAGATCTCGTTTGCCACTTTCGCTTGTGAGGTGCGTTTTTTTACCGGCTCCTGGTAAGTCTTATATATATAGTGTTCAGTCACCCTTTTGAATTAATTTTTCACCTAGTTGTTTCTTTTCAATGGTTAGCAGCTACCTATTACTGTTTTATACCTCCCTTTTTATCCCTTATATCCCTCCCCCTCCACTCTTAGGTTAGGCCTTAAGCCTGCCCCTTTCCTAATTTTTCTTAGGGATCCTGTGGAGTGTTTGGGTGTGTCAGTATCCCTATTAACATTTTTATTGTTAATTTATAGTTTTTTGAGAGAGTGTGTGTGTGTGTGTGTGTTTTTCTGTTACCTTTGTGAACCCTCGACCCTGTTATGTCGAAGGAACCAAAGGAAACTAAGGTCTCAGGCTTTAAGAAGTGTGACTCGTGCTGTCAGAAAATGTATCTGACAGACGGTCACACTTCTTGTGTTTACTGCCTGGGACCCCTGCACCCTGCAGGACTCTTGTTCAGTATGTCATGCATTCAGTCCAAGAGTCCTGCAGGAGCGCAGGAACAAACTTATACTGAGGGGCTTGTTAAAGCCCGAGGGCTCCCCGACCAAGTCTGCGTCGGGGAGGCCCTCGACACCAGCAAAACCGTCGGTTCCAAGTACTAAGCCTTTGGCTGCTGGCTCCTTGTCTGTGCCTAGATCGGCTCCGGCTGGAGCCGATCCCTTTGAGTCAAAGGTTCCGGTCTCAGCACCACTCGGTGCCGATACCTCTGAGCCCATGCTTTCACTGTCGGCTCCGGCTGGAGCCGACGTGTCCTCTACTCCGTTGGCTCCATCTAAGAAGAGGTCAAGATCCCCTTCATTGGAGTCTATCCATTCGGCTCCGAGGTGTCCCCTGCTCTCGGAGCGGAGCCATCGGATCCGATCTTCTCGGTCATCCAGACTTTCAGATCACGACCTTGAGAGAGTGGTAAGTAGGCTGTTAAAGTCTCAGGCATTGGCCCAGATGATCTCTAGCCCGTCTCATCAGATGGTAGCTATTACGACTCCACCTATTTTTCCTCCTTCGACTCTTCCCTCAGAGTTCGGAGCCGGAGCTCCTCGGAGCCGTGACTGTTGTGGCGTCGGAGCCGATACCTCCCCCTTCAGCTCCTTCGTCTTCCGCTCTGATCTCCTCCTTGATACCTTCATTGGACGGATACGGACGCCTGATCTCTCTCGTCGGCTCCGAGGGGGCGAGTGGCATCGGACCATTGTCCGACCCCGTTCTCCCTCTCGGAGCGTCGGCGCTGGTGAGCTCGGCCCCATCGGCCTAGGAGCCTTCCCTGTCGGTGCGGCCTGGGGTTCCTACCTCTTCGGAGTGGGGGCCCTCTGGCCTTTCTGATAGGGGAGCCTTCGAGGTGATGAGGAGCATACTAGCCCCAGGGCATAGTCAACGGTCAGCTCCATCAGCTCCTCCCACTAAAGTGCCTGCTAATGTCTCTTCCCACTCTCTTGCTACCGGACCCAGAGATCCAACGCCTCAGGTTTCCCCACTGGGAATTTCTTCTGAGGCTTCTCTTGACCTGTCAGTGGAGCCTCTGCGTAAGAGGACATGTAAGAGGAAGCATGTGGACTCCCCTGAGTCCATTACATCTGACACCGACTTGGATGAGTCGGAGGGATCCCCAAAGTCCCCCTCTGAGGATGTCTCCTTCTCAGACATCCTAGAAATCCTGAAGCAGAGGGGAAACTGGTCTTCCCTTAATCCTTCCGAGGACGAGTCGGTGTACCTGGAGGCGTTTGGTTCTCGACCCTCCGCCTCCTGGGTGTCTCCGCCTTTCGACCCCCTTATGGAAGTAGTGGCTCGGAAGGCGTGGTCGGCCCCGGATTTGGTGGAACCCACCCCTCAGAGGCCATCTAAATTAATCACAGCACCAGTTGACAAGCAATTCCTAACAAAAGGTGTACCGGCGGATGCCATGGTGGTGGCTGCAGCCACCAAGAAGGAGCTAGCTGATCCTTCAGTACCTATCCATCCTCCTAATAAGGATTCTAGGACCATGGATAGGTACGGTAAGCGGATGTTTTCTTCAGCGACCTTTGCCATGCGGTCGCTGAATTACTTGTCACTTCACCTGCCTTCAGAGAGATATTCTCAAAGAGTTGGGAGAAGTCTTAGGATCCATCAGCTGCTGGGTCCCAGGATAAAATAAACTCACAGCTTGGAATCTTGAACTCGATTGTTAACTCCTCCATGCGTCTAATTTCATATGCAGCCGATGGAGCAAGTAGGGTCGCAGGCACAGGAGTGGCCTTAAGGCATCACGCCTGGATGCGGCTGTGTAATTTCGTGGACCCTTTCAAGGCGTCCTTCACAAATTCCCCTTTTGATGGTTTGGTTTTGTTCGGACCTCAAGTGAAAGACACCTTGACCAGATGCGAACAAGATGGCAAACCTCTTTCTGCCGTAGGAGTCCATTTCTCCACCCCTTCAAGACCATACCCTAAGGGTCAGAAGGGTGGGAAAATGTGGTTCCGCAAATCTCAAGGAGTCACGCCTGACCCAAGAGGTCAGTTTACCCCCACAGGCAGGGGGGGTAACAACAACAGACGCCGCTCTAGGGGCAGAGGGGGTCCGCAGAACCAGGGTAGCAGGGAGCCTCTCTGACAAACCCTTCCAGCATCCCTGAGATGTTGCCCGATTGTCCACCTTCGGTGGCAGTCGGGGGAAGATTGTCGCTGTACCCAATAGCTTGGCTTTTCCTTACTCAAGACAAATGGGTACAGTCGATCATATCCGAGGGTTACAAAATTCCCTTTATCCAAACCCCAATTCAGCAAAAGGGAACCCTTCCAGACGTTCCACCCGGTCTAAGGGAACTAGCAGTATCAGAAATATCAAAACTGCTAGCAAAAAGAGCCATCCAGCCAGTCCCAGTAGACCAACTAGGATCCGGAATCTACTCAAGGTTCTTTTTGGTACCGAAAAAGACAGGGGACTGGAGACCAGTATTAGATCTCAGCAAACTAAACAAGTTTGTAAAGAGAACAAGATTCCGGATGGTCACGCTACAGTCCATTCTGCCCTTTCTGGGCAAGGACAATTGGATGTGCTCCGTGGACCTTCAGGATGCGTACTATCACATCAAAATTCACAGGTGCTCCAGAAGGTTTCTCTGCTTTCGGCTGGGGGCCAGTCACTACCAATTCAGAGCCCTGCCCTTTGGTCTCACTACAGCCCCCAGAGTGTTCACCAAATGTATGGCAGCGGTTACGGCTCACCTGAGACGGCAAGGATTCTAGGTGTTTCCATATCTAGACGACTGGCTCCTCACTGCCACCACCAGGCATCAACTTCTCCAAGCCAGAGCTTACACCATTCACATTTGCAGAGGGCTAGGAATCTCTATAAATTTCGAAAAGTCTGCCTTGTCGCCTTGTCAGTCTATTACCTTTATAGGCGCCAACTTGAACACCGTACAACTTTCAGCAAAGTTAACAGATCAGAGAGTCTTAGATATTCAAAACCATGTCCATGTTCTTCTTCAGAGCGACAAAATTCAGGCCAGGTATGTCCTGAAAGTATTGGGTCTTATGGCGGCCACCATAACACTTCTTCCCCTTGCACGTTTTTACATGCGTCTTCTACAGTGGATGCTTTTCGCCCAATGGTCTTTTCAGCAACTCCCCATGCACCACAAGATCATGATAACTCAAACTTGCAAAAGTCATCTGTCCTGGTGGATATTGTCCCCTCAAGTCCATCAGGGCAGACCCTTTGTTCCTCCTCCCCCGGTCGCCACGGTGACATCGGACGCCTCCCTGATCGGGTGGGGGGGGGCATTTTCAGGGCAGGATGGTCCATGGCACTTGGCAACCTTTCGAGCGCCACCTGCACATAAATGTTCTAGAGATTTTAACGTTGCAAGCCCTCCACGACTCTCTTCCCCTAGGAACTATTGCAATCCAAATGGACAATATGTCTGTAGTGTGGTATATCAACAAGCAAGGCGGAACCAAGACCTATCCCCTGTGTCGAGAGGCACTCAGACTTTGGCAATGGGCGATCTCCTCTCAGCGGTTTCTGATAGCAACGCATATCCCTGGGAAGTCCAACATCATAGCTGACAGGTTGAGCAGAGCTATACTCATGCCACACGAGTGGTCTCTCAAACAATCGGTAGCGGAAGAGGCCTTCCTTGCTGCGATCTTTTTGCTACATCCCAAAACAGCAAATGCCCCGACTTCTTCACCCTCTTCCCCCTTCCAGGCCATCCCCTCAGAGACGCTCTAGTCCAAGATTGGCCTCGGGGACTTCTCTATGCCTTTCCACCCTTTCCTCTAATTCCACAAGTAATTCAGAAAGCAACCACCTTGAGAGCCAAGTTGATTCTCATTGCCCCTCGACAGATATGGTTTCCGTTCCTACATCATTATCTTTTGGTACAGCTCCAGATCTGTTGACCCATCAATCGGGGCAGCTGCACCAATCCCTACATTCTCTCAACCTCACTGCTTGGTTGCTCCACTTCCGTCCTTAGCCAGGCTTCCTATGATTTCTAATCCCGTCCGGGATATCATAGTAGCTTCCCTTAAATCTTCCACAAGAAGGATTTACACTAGTAAATGGAAACGTTTCTCCTTCTGGGCAAAGGCAAGGAATATAGATCCCTTTACTGCCCCAATTCATTCGGTCTTAGACTTCCTAGCCGAAATTTTTCATTCAGGGTCTTCTGCCTCTACAGTAAAGGTTCAGTTGGCAGCCATATCGAATTTTCATACAGGCTTATCGGACCACAACATCATGTCCAGTAAGCTTTGCAAAGCCTTCCTTAAAGGTGTATATTTACTTAAGCCTCCGATCAAAGACCCTCCACCTCAGTGGGATCTTAATTTAGTCTTAACATCCTTGATTCCCCCCCCCCCTTTGAACCTGCAGTCTCCTGTTCATTGAAATTTCTTTCCTGGAAGACACTCTTCCTAGTCGCCATTACTTCTGCTAGGAGAGTATCAGAGCTTCACGCCCTCTGCACTCGTCCTCCCTACTTAATCTTCCATAAAGACAGAGTTTCTCTAAGGACTAATCCATCCTTCTTACCCACGGTGGCTTACAAATTTAAATCAATCAATTGATCTCCCAGTTTTTTTCCCAAACTATACTAATAGTGCGGAGCAAAAGCTACATTATCTAGATGTTCACCGCCAGCTCCGATACTATTTGGATTGAACCAAACAAATAAGGAAGTCTGATCAACTATTTTATCAGACGCAAGAGAAAATAAGAAAGGCCTTCCTGTTTCCAAGGTAACCCTATCTAGGTGGCTTGTCTTCTGTGATTACATCTATTTATCAACTCAGAGGCAGGGAATTAACTTCTAAGCCAAAAGCCCATTCAACTAGAGCACTAGCTACATCTACAGCTTTTCAAGCTAGACTACCAATAGATACTATCTGTGCGGCAGCCACATGGGCCTCTCCTCATACCTTTGTTTAAATTGGACATGGCCACCAGGGACAGAGCAACATTTGGTTCCACCATTCTTAAGAGTCTGTTCCAATGAGCCACCCAGGATGAAGGTGCTAGGGACGCGGTCCCATCCAGCAAGAATGAAGGCGAGATTGACAACTTAACATTGAGAAGTTATGTACCTACCATAACGTTCCATGTTAGTTGTCTTCTCTCGCCTTCTTTCTTGCATCCCACCCACCATCCCCCTAGCCTGGACAGACCGAGAAGATCTTCCCTTCCTTGAAGGGTCCTTTTATTCCTTTGTTCATCATCTAGGTGTCCTAGGATATATATAGTGTAGATAATTATCTTAGGGGGGTTTTATCCCTCTTCCTCCTCCTTCCAGTTGGAGGATTTTGTTTTATTGGCCAATGCTAGGTTTTTCAGCTTCCAAACGAGATCTGGGGAGTTATCGCCTAGCATCATGGGATATAGGGTTGCCTCGAGTCGGTAAAATAAGCTCTCAAGCTTTAGTAAGTGGCCGAGTCGGAGCCGAGGATCGGCTCCGAACCCATCCAGCAAGAAAGAAGGTGAGAGAAGACAACTAACATGGAACGTTATGGTAGGTACATAACTTCTCATTTACGTTATTCCCTAAGTTGATTTATTGAGAAGTGGAAGGAAGAGCTGCAGTGCTATACAAAAGGTGAAAGCCATGTTGGGGGGGGGGGTGTAGGTAGTTATTTAGGAGATGCTTTAGCAGTTGGAAATGTATAAATCTTTTAAGGATTTTTGTCAAGAAAGAGAGAGTATGGCTTTTGGTCAGTAGCTGAATAATTCTACTGATCTTCCCCCTTTATATAGTGAGATAATGTATTATTTCCATAGTTTGGGTACATATTGATATGGAGTAAGCTGTAGTATCTGTGGCAGATTTAAAATATTCAGCAGGGAGGCGGTCAGCTGTTAATGTTGTAGATTTCAGTTGTGATAGCAGTTTTGTATTATTTTAATTGAGACAGTTTGAATGGAAATGTTGAGGTACTATTCTGAATGAACTGAAGGGGATCTAATGCGTCATCTGTTAGATTCTTTAGGATTACAGATGTTATTTGGATGAAGTGGGAGTTAAATTGCTTAGCAGTGTTTTGGTTTGTTTCTTTTGGTAGGCACTTTGGCTGTATAGTTTGTTCCAGATCTCAGAAGTTTGTTTGTGGCTGCCAAATAACCGTTTTGGCTTAGAAAGTGTATTATTTTTGGAGATGGGTGAAGAAAGCATTTTTTTTTTCAATTTAGATGCCTCTTGCAGTTGTAGCTCAGCTGTTTGTATGTCTGATAGGATGTTTAACTTTTGACTTTGTGCAATCATTTCCATGCTGTATCTTACATTACGTTCTGGGTATTTCTACTAAGCCAGGGGGTTGAATTAGAATGACTATGAGAAGTGATTCAAAGTAAAAATTTAGTTTTTCAACCGATTGATCTTGTAGTAAAGTTTTTAGGGAAGACTAGTTGATTTGCTTAAGTGTAAGGTAAAGTAGGTAAAATTTTAATTTGTGAAGTTTCGAACTAGGTTGTATGAGATATTTTTATAGCTTTTGTTGCATTGTCAGATGGACATACATGGTGTGATCACTTAGGGAGTCTGAATGTGAGCCAGTAGCTGAGATTATGTCAGTGGCTTTGTTTAACACCCAGTCAGGGATTGTGTTAGCTAAATATTGCAATGAACCTACAAACCCAGCTTTAATATAGACCCATTTCAATTATCAGCCATGATTATAAAGTGTTATGTCCATACTAGATAAAAGAATGGCAAAAGTGTTGCAAAAAGTTATACATATCAGTGCAGTCTTCTGCAGGGGGAGGAAAACATTTGGCAACATTAACAGAACAATAATGATCCAGAGAGAAGCAGAATTTGAGCAAATACTTCTGTTGTTGGTAAGTCTTGACACAGAGAAAGCATTTGACAGAGTAAGCTGGGATTTTATGAGTAAGGCATTAGAAGCATTTGCATTCCCTGATGCAATAATAAGGTTAATTAGAAGGCTGTACAAAGGATTAGAGGCAAGAATTTAAGTGAGAAGGTTCCTCTCAGACAAGCTGCATTTGAACAGTGGAACCAGGCAGCGGTATCCTTTTTTGCCCATATTTGCTTTATATCTAGACCTATTGACAAAGAAAAAAGGGACTCAGAAATACAAATATATAATTGGTATAGTAATCACGAAAAGTTGGCTTTGTTTGCAGATGATGATATTGTGTACCTGATTAATCCAGAAAAGGACATCTCAGTGTTGTGGAACATTTTGAGAGAGTTTCAAGTCTTTTTGGAATATAAAATTAATAAACCTAAAACAATGGCTTGAAAAGGTTACACAGGCCATTAATAGTATTTACATTCTTAATGCTGCTTGCCTGGATCTAGCAGAAGTATTTAATTCTCTACCACATGATGGGATTGTAAACAATCTAACAGACTTAAACACAGATCCCTTTATGATGAGATGCATTGCAAACTAGCTCAAGGTCAAAATGTATGTTGTCAGGGTTGGTGATAGCTCCTCAGTTAAGGAAAAGCTTTCCAATGGCATTTCTCAGGGGTCCATGTTGGGCTCTCCCCCTTCTTTTTGGCATTTATTTTCAAGACTGACAACAAGGATCTCCAATTTCACAAATGATTGCAAGTAGGGTGTAGCTGTTAAATCATACAAATTATCTTTAAGCAGCACTATTATGAATTTAACTCATGGTGCATTATAAAAGGGTCCAAACTAAATGGTAAGAATTGCAGTACCCTTTCCTTTGGTAAACATCAAATTGCTATCACCTGCTGCAGCAGTGATACCTCGTTCTCTATTGAGGCTGTCATCAGTGACCTGAACACCTATGTTTAGATCCACTGTAGAATGTAATGCACCCTTTGGCATGTACCTCACTGTTTGTTTGATTATGTTTAGCAGGAAAGTCCAGCTGGACTGTTAAAGTAGCCCCTTTTCAGTGGAGGCCCGGGAAGAAACCCTCCAAATGTGTGAAATAAAACAGTTAATGTACAAGATGCAAAAACATTAGACCTTATACATAAGAGATTTAGACAAGTATAACTACATCATGAGAGGTTCATATAGATTAAAATCACAGTTCAAAGATGTAGACGGAAGGTTCATCAATTCTAAAAATTACAAGAGTATAAGTTTTTTTAGGTATATTGTAATGTTCATTTTGTAGTGTATACTTGGGTATGGTGTAGAATTATACTATTCGAGGAAAGATAATAGATTAGAAAAGTAAGGAAAAAATGGTGAAATATTAAGTTCTGGTAGTGAGTATTTGTGGTAATTAATAGAGTCTGAAAAGAAAAATTAGGTAATAAGGAAGAGTGAGATACGAATATAAGGTGGTTGGATGAAGTGTGACGTACAGTGATATGACTGAGAGGAGGAAAAAGAACAACAGTGGAATGCTAAGTTTTCTAAAAGATCTTAGTAGTTTAGGAAGGTACATGCAAATGAAAATCTAGCTGGAGGATGACCATGAGTGTATTAGATATTATTTCAGTTGAGTTTTGAAGGCATTGAAGTTGTCAGTTTATGTTCGTGTTACAAGAGTAATGTTCCATTGTTTGGCAACATGGTTGGAGTACAAGGAGTCTCCAGCAAAGTTGAAAAGACATTTCAAAAAACTTGAGAGACTGCAGAGTTTTCTAACCAAAAGAATCTCGGGCCTCAAAAGTTTTAGCTGCCAGGAAAGACTGAAGTCACTCCTCTTGTACACAGTGTCATATAAACTGTTATGGGCAGACCTATCTATGCCTTGCTTTCATGCACTTAGGGTTCTCATTATCCAAGACTATGTTCTTCTCATTGTGTCAAGCAAATGTACATAAGGGAATAATTAACCCTAAAGGGAGAGGTTCATCACCTAGCACCTTCCATTGCTCTGGAACAGACACCTCTTGCATGTCAAGCAGTGTGATTTCCTGTTTACCTTTAGACATAGCTTAGACAGTTGGATGGATAACCTAAAATGCACTCTGAGTTTTACAAGCCTTGCCTCATGCTGGTTTACAGGCAAGGCACTAGTAGCCTTCTGTATTTCCTCTGATTCCAGTAAGGAAGGGAAGCTAACTTTAAGTTCCGTCATTCCTGTCTTTCCCCGCACCACCTCCAGCAGGCACTTGACATGCTGGTTGCTTGGGTCACATGACTTTATTCCTCTCTCGCTCTCTCTCTCAAGGGAGCTAGCTGTGTTTACTGAAGTACTTTGCATGTAGTTTATGATGCTTTACCTCTTCATTATTTTTCGTGCTTCTTTACTGATAAAAAGTTTGTGTTATAAATCTCGTGTGTAACTGTTTCAGTAAACCACTTAGTTCATAAACTATCTGCTGGTGTTAAATTGCACTGTGTTACTTTTGAAAATGCATTGCTCTTTATTTCTTATTTTTTGAGTATGTTTATTATTTTTTAATGTGTGGGATTTTCTTCTTGTTCAGTCCTACAAAGATATTTCTGCTAACTGGATTTCACGTAGTTAACAGAATGTACTGCAGTAATTAAAGGGACTCGTTTTTAAATATCGAAATTGTAAGTCTTTGGATCTTTTCACCCCTTCCAGCTATTACAACCACTGCTGTCATCATTTGATTCTCTTGTCTCATATTCCAAAATCCTTTCCAGGATAGCAGAAAACAGACTGTTTTCTTATAGAAGAACACATTTAAGTACTTTTGTGTGATACCAACTAATTTATTTGTCTATTTTGTTTTGCATGCTGTCCCCTGTGTTGGAACTCTCTGTAGAGAGTAAGTTGGTTCAATATTTTCAGAAAATTATAACCCATCTGCATGAAAGCATCATAACCAATCCCTCACTTTTTCCCTCCAGAGAACTGCTGAGTTATCAGATTCTTTGTGAACCCTAAGAAAAGTATGCTACATGTGTGTACTGCTTAAAATAATACTGTAAAGAACATGCTTGATAACTGCTGATAAGCTGAACTTGAGTTATACCTACCTTTTTATTTTATAATAGAACATGATTAATACCTACTAATAAGCTGAACTTATTTGAGTTATACCTACCTTTTTATTTTATGATGTTTTGTGTTCTCATTGTATTTAAAACAGACTTTTGAAAGTTAGTTTAACAAATGTTTTCTCCCAGGTGTGTGTGTGTGTGTGATATTTTATTTTGTTTCAGGCAAGACAGACTTGTGCAGCTAGTCTTTACTTTTACCTCCTCTCATTCCCGCAAAAGAGTTTTGCTGATGGCATGCTCCTGCTTCACTTCACGTATTTTTTCCCAAACCATTGCATGTGTGTGTAATGTGTACATATTGCCAGTGAGTGTGTTTTGTGGCATACTAAACTGTTCTAGTTTTAAGTGTAAGTGAATCTGCATACTACAGTTTGTCTTTGGAGTGAAAACATACTGGTTAGGTTTCATAAGTTTTAATTTAATTTATGTGGAAGCCTTTAGGAAGCGTATATACCAACAAAAAAAAATTATCAGATTTGTTGTGTGTTTTGTTTGAGTGCACCCCTCCTGGCATATGCACACTGCAGATTATTGTATTTCTCTTTATACCTAAACAAGTGGCATTGCAAAGGACCACAACAACACAGCCTAATACAGTACACTTCTTGACATGTTTTTAAAGTAATGAAACATTGTAAAATTTTTGGATACTCTACAAGTGTGATGATAATCTTGCTTTGAGCTAGAGACTATTTAGTTTTCATATTAGGTAAGTGCTGAGGTACCTTTTTAATTCTAAGAAATTTTGAGTATACACTATCAAAATTAAGATGTTGCTTATTTCATTTCATAATCATTCACATTTTAGTCAACATTTATTTGCATGTTTTGTGATAAGCATCCTTCTATCCAAGATTCAGATGTTAAGTTCCATTTAGAAGTCCTTTATAAGTGTATTATATTGAAAACTGAAGTTTAACAGTCTGGAACAAGGCAAAGCTTTGTTTTCCCCATTGTTGTTAATGGTTTTATACATAGTAAATGGCCAAATGCAATAAAATATTTTTCCATCCTTTCTTTTCCTACATACTGTAAGTAATGTTACCCATCAGATGTCAAAGTCAAAAGTAACTTTATTGTCATTTAGATCTGTACAAGTGTAGATTAAACGAGATTCCATGCAATCAGCTCATCATGAGACAGACAAAAAATAAATCACATACATAGAAAGATATAATTTAAAACATGTAATAATACTACCACCATCTTATAAATCAACTCTATGCTTAAGTGAATAGCTACATATATTCTTGGCAGGGTTGCCAGACATCTCTATTTCAGCGGGACTGTGCCGGGATCAGCAGCCAAATCCCAACTCTCGCACTGCCGGTTAAAATCCTGGCGAAACAGCCTCCGCTTTGTGATTGATGATTGGCCTGCATGCCGGTATACGAGCCAATCATAAATCACAAACGGAGCCACTTCTGTTCAGTGCGGAGCAGCTGGGTGTTCTGCATTGAACAGAAGAGGCTCTGCTGTGCGATTTTTTTTTTTTTTGATTGGCTCGTATACCAACATACGAGCAAATCAAAAATCGCAAAGCGGAGCTACTTCTATTCACTTAGCGTAAAGGACCTTTTTTTTTTCCTTTTTGTCTCTAACTGCCCCTTTCCAAATCTGGCAACCCTGCGTCCTAGAAACACACAGTTGTTAAGGTACTAAAAACACACATCTCGCAGCAAGGTTCAAGTAGTAGTATTGCACATGAAACAGGTACCACATTATGGGTGAACAAGCAAATAGCAGTAGCAGCTGAAGAAAAAAATATTTGCACCTTGGTTAGTAGTATAAATTGTAATGGCATGCCCAGCTTAATAAATAGATAAAATACTGTGTCGCAGTGAATGGGAAGTCCCAACATCCTGGCCTGTCAATGATCAGATCTATTGTTGGAGTTAAGAAGTCTAATTATCTTCAGATAAAAACTGTCTTTGAATCTAGTTGTCCTGCATCGAATACGGCGGTATCTTTTACCTGATGACAGGCTCATAAGCAGACTGTTTGCAGGATGAGTTCCCCAGACAGGTGTTTCTTGACTAGCCTTTCAAAACATTTCATAACTGTGAATGTTCAAAGTCATTCAAGCTGGAGGGTGAGGCTTTTTTGGGTAGAGAGATGATATTCATTACTTTGTAACATAAAGGGACGTTAGCTAAGCCAAGTGAGGTGTTAAATATATCCGTGAGTACTGAACATCATTGGTCTGCACAGCTCTTTAACACCTTACCCAGGATATTATCTGGACCAGCCGCCTTTCTGGGATTGACTTTCTGTACCACCCTTTTTACTTCTGTCAGGCTAAGACTGAGTACTGCATCATACTGCTCTGTGTGTAACCTTTGCACATTTGCGGTGTTCCTCTCCTCAGATCTTCCAAAAAGGTATTCAGCCTGTCTAGGAAGTCAATGTTGTCACATTCTTCAGATCTCATTTTATAGTCCGTAATTTGTTGTGTCATTATTCTAATTTAGTTCATGTCATTATTTTATTGTAAGTGCTGACCTTAAGCTGCTGAATGCTTGACTAATTGTTTTATTCTTGCTCATAATTTCTTTCTTTTCCAGTGGCTTTTGGGGGAGTAGTGCTCTGTTGCAAAGGAGCAGGGCAGTTTTATGGTATCCCAGCCTGCCTTGTGAAGCGATTTCCCACAATATTACCCAAAGGACAGGAATTTTTTAAAATGCTGTTAGTTCACGCATATGGGCACAGAGATGCATTGGTTTGTGTAAGCATCTTGCTTGTTTGAACATGTTTCCATTTGTAAAGGAGGAAGTAACTTTCACAGATATAGGTTATTCCTGGTTAACAAATGTTAAATAAATAAGTACATTTTAAGGTTGTCATAATTCTCATTCTCATATAATGAGACAAATATATTTGTTATACTTCCAGACTAAGTCACAACTCATATCCTTTTAAGTTGTATATTTTTGTTAGGCTGGCTGCTTCATTACCATTTTAGTGAAATAAGTGGATCACTGTGTTAAGTGTTTCGCTACTTCATGTTTATTTATTTATTTTTTTACATTTGTTTACTGGGATAGTCCGACTGGGCTAGTAGCCCATTTTCAGCAGAGGCTTGGGGAGAGAAGCTCCATTATATATGCATAGTTACATAAGCAGAAATTTGAGTAAACAATTACACGACTTGTAAAAGAGTAAATAGACATTTGATATTAAAATGCATTAACGTAGTCATTTAGAATGTATACATAAACAATACTTGTCAGCAGGAATTGACATTAATAACTTGGAATTAGAGCATAAGCAGTTACATAACAGTGTATAATACATAATTCTCAACCTGGAAACATTAAAAATCTGGACAAGGCCCATGAAAAATAGGTACAAATCTGTACACTGATTAACATATCATTTGCATACATAATTACGTAACCCCACCCACTCCAGTGGAATTATGGGATACCAACTTTCAAACGCAAACTGAAGAACAGACAACCAAAATATGGCATCAGAGTCCCCCTGCAGCCATTCCATTGTCCCGGCAGCCATTCCAATGTCCCATTACCTGGCTGTTTCACCCCATTTACCATAAACACTAATGTGTGCATACTGCTTTATTTCTACAATAATTGTTTGGATTTTATTTTTACATTTTACAGCACAACAATGCACAAACACGAATAGACATCTGGTAAACAAAGCAATACTGTTTCACAATGAAAATAGACTTGGCATTACAACTTCTCTGCCCTTGAAAATCACATTCATTGAAACAGCATTGAAACCCACACCACATCCAAAGAAAATGCATCTGGCCAGTGGTGGATAAAGATTACCTTTGGACTGTGTTCAAATCATTGGCCCCTTGCACACAAAACAAGAAACATACATGTGTTCTTTTCTTTGATACATCTTCCTGACTTTATTAAATTATATTCCTTGTATAATACAGCACACTTATTAGACAGAGCACATTTTAAATTTATTGTTTGAACATTTTTCCAGTAGGCTGTACTGTAGGCAATGAAATAAAATGCATGAACCAATAATGACAAAACTGCCCAATTCAGAACATTTCCATCATAAAAGTCTACTTCCACACCCACACTATAAATAGAATGACAGTAGTGTAAGCCATGGGCATCTTGCACAGCTTCTCACACTTATTTTTACTTTTATTTTTTTTGGGGGGATGACGACAAAAGGTCAAAAAACAGGGACACATTTTAAACATTGCTTGTGTAATTTTGTAAAGTTGCTAGAACAAAATGTGTTACCACCATACAGTTCACTAGCAAGTCTTGAACCCTGGACCCTATGCACTACAGTAAGAGCAACATACCACTATGCCAAATCAGCGGCTTCCTGAAAAATAGGAAGACTGAAACGTAATGGCTATCATTTAGTGAATTCATTTCTCACTTCTCACCACAGTTCTCAACCTCATAGCACAAAAAACCTGGACAAACAAAGCCAATAATGGAGGAATACAAATTCAGTTCTCACTTCTCACCATAGCTCTCAACTCTTAGTACAAAAAACCTGGGCAAAGCTCACAAGTGGTGGTGGCTAGGGATTTGAGACTATTTTTACCCTGTACCAAGTTACGGGGTTTGAGCCTGAGTACCTCTAGCCACCAGATGTATTAAATGGGGGGCATTGACACACACACACACACACACACACACACACACACACACTCTGCTGCAGAGTTAAGGTAGTTTCCTTACTTACCGCTTGCAGAGGTAATCAGATTCCGTTCCTTACCTGGAGTCTTCATAGTGCTGTAACAGCAACCATTTGTTGCCATTCCCACGTGCATTTGAACAGCCAGGCAAGCTGGAAATGCGTCAGGCTGGTAGCCCTGATGGGGCTGATGTAATTGCGCATATGATGACGTCAGCTCTAACAGTGCAAACATTAAAAAACAAAAGAAAAAATCAGAAATGAAGGGGTGCCACTCGGGAATCATGGCACCCCTTCATTTGAACCCCAAAACTCAGTAAAGAACGAGTAATTCGGCACGGTTGGAGGTATGGTATAATAAGTATGAGTTGTCTATTAACTAGAAACTAGAGGAGGATACATAGAGTGGCTTGAGAGGTGAATGTGGAAAGAAAAGAGGTAGGTGGAATTTATCCTGGGGTGATACAGGTGCAGAACCAGTTGTTGAAAAGGATTTCTTTGAGTATTATAAATTAAGCATTGGTGAGGGTGTTGAGTATGCTTTGTGGAATGCAGTTCCAGATTTTTGCAAATAGGGAGTCACCAAAACAGTTAGTAGTTTTGTGGCTTTCTAGTAGTAACTTATTGGATGAATGAAGAGAATAGGAAGTGTTGTAAGGTTGGGCTAGTTTTTAAGTGCTGGACAGCTGTCAGGCTGGTGAATGATATTGTGAGCAATTGTAAGTTAGCTAAGTGAAAGTAGATGTGGTAGTTCAAGCCCTTATAGTTGTTTCAGGGCCGAGTAGTGATGTGTTCTGTTAGGGAGGCCGACAGCAAATAGTGCAATTTTATGGTAGCAGGTCTCTAGTTTGGAGAGTTCAGATTTTCTAAGATTAGTGAAGATGGGTGAGGTATGCAGTAATGTGGACAGAAGGTGTGTTCTAGTAAGGGACAGATTGGGAAAGGGGTGTGGAAATTCTGGTCCTATATAGACAGCCAAGTTTAATATGTATCTTAATAAATTCCCCTAGTGCTTCTATTTTTATGTTCGATTATCTGTAGTGTAATTAACCATTAACCAGTTACCCGGTTTTAAAGCCTTTGGTACCATATTCATTTCAGTATGCTCAGGGACTTAGCGTAGAGCACTCACAACAATTGTAAGTCGCTCGAGTTGTGCATAAACACAGAGAGTTGATATTCTGCATCTGCTAACCTTTAGCAGACTTTTAGCCATCTTAAACCCTCATGTGCTGTTAGTTTACTCCTGCTTATTGGTAGTGGCACGTAACCCATTTTTACAAAGCCTGTAACAGTATATTTAAATGCTACAGTCCCAGCTCATTAAGTAGTTCAAGTAGCAGCAAGTCAAACCAGCTCACAACTACAGCCGTTCTTTTATATGCTAAATTGCTAGGGGATAATGTTAAATGCATTAGTAGTCTGAAGGTGGTTAAATTGGTTAAATGTGTAAAATATCTATACATAGTAAATGCCTCAACAGTCATACATGGCATATTCTCTGATGTAGCTGGTTTTCTGTTCTACCTTATCCTATATATGTTACTTTTATTAAGTTATATGTATAATTATTAAGTGATCTAAACCACTGAAACGTTTTGCAGTAGTGTGTATTTTAAATTAATTTTGCTTTCTCTGTTACAATGGTTAGGCAGCCTAGCTTAACATCGTATTGTTCTATGTCTTGCAATGTATGTAGTTGATATAATTCTACTAGCTAATTATTTCCTTAGTAGTCATTCAAACTGTATTTAATTCTTGCAGCAAGAATGAAGCAAGTTTTACTCAACATATTTTTGATCTAAATGCCTTTGTTGTAATGTTTTAAAGTCAGTTTTTGCATTCTAGAAGTGTTAAACTGTAGTGGTTTTCTTACTTCACTCAGTCACTTACCTCCACACTACCTCACCACTTCCCCTTCCCACTACTGCCAGGACATCAACCTGGCTTTCTCCTCAATTATCTTAGTTTTTTTTTTCCTTTCTCTTACAGCTTGAGACCTTGTGCTCTGATACGGGCTATCTTCTCAGCAGCTATCTAGTACTTCTAAGGAACCTCCCAACTGACAGAATATCCTATTGGTAGAACTCACCCTGAAATACCTAGACGTATTTTTCCTACTGCCTCATTGTGTAGGTGATTACCTACTGATTTTAAATGTAACTCTAACATATTATACTGTTTATCATATTCCTGATTTTGGGCCAGCACACCCGTGGACCTACCCTGAGGCCATCCACCCCTCTCTCCCCCTTTTTCTTTTCTCCATAAATGTGTTTTGAGACTAGGTGTAATTCTTTTGTTTGACCACTAGAGGGCAGCAAAGTACACCTTGTACTCCCTGTATCTTACTAGTATAGTAATTTTCTCTAGAGTTGCTGTATGAACCTACTTTTAGCTATCCATGTTTAACTTATCACATAGCTAACCCCATGGAAGAGACATTCTAGACTTAAACCTGGTAGTCTGTTAGACAGTAAGACAGAAGAACTAGTAACTTACCTTATCCAAAGTTTGCTGTCTTACTATTGCTTCTTATTTTTCCTTTCTCCCATAATAAGTAAGACAAAAGGGACTCCACTAGCATTTCACAGGTATTAGTGTCTGTAGGAAGTCCTGCATACCTGATAAGGTCTTGGAATTTACAGTCTCACTGCAAAACTGATTACTTCTCAGCACTTCTTGGTGATTCCCGCTCTGTTCGCCCTATGGGCTCACTCCGCTCCCCTACCCTACCCCCAATTCCCATCCACCACCAGTGGTCCTACCCATATACTTCCTATACCACACCCTCTCTCCTATACCACACCCTATCTCCTGTCCAACCTGTCCGTGACTCTAATTAATTTACCTAAACCACACCCATCCTTTACAGCTTTTCTAGTACCCTCCCTTTTACAACCCTACATACACTATTTACATCATTCACTCCACCTTTAGTAGTTTTTCGTCTACACCTCCTTAACTTATCACTTCCCTAACAACCTCTTTAATCTCACAAGCTCTTTTTCTCTTCTACCCTACCCCATCTTCTTACAACTTCTTTATCCTTCTCATTTCTCTTTTATCTCCCTATCTTATCTATATACTACTTAAAGAATACTCCTTTACTTGTTACATTCATTTCCTCTCGAATACCGTACCTTAACTTCTCATCTGTTATTTCCTGCCTTTCCCACCAGAAACAGTTTGCACTTACTAAGTAATATGTCTACAATAACTAAAACTATCCTATCCTTAGTAATACTCTCAGCCACTCTTATACCTATTCTTACCACTACCTATCTCCTGACCTCTTTTGAAAATGCAAAATGCTACTACTTTTAACTACTCTCCTAAACAAACATTACTATATAACACCACCTTTACACATCCCCAAATAAATATCACCTCTACTTCTAGCTACTTGCTACCTAAATATCATTGTCTTACACCCATGAAATTAAACCAGCCCTCAATAAAAAAATTAAAAAATCTACTTACCCTTAATTCTCACCCTCTTTCTGTACTAAAATCACCCACCTTAAAAGATGGTGACATCCACCCTAACCCAAGCCCTTCTAATCTCTCCATGTCACCTATTCTTTGCACCCATCCCAACACCTTAACTTCCCAGACCAGTCCCTCTAACTTCCTACTAATAGGTCATCTTAATATCTGCAGTATTAACAACAAAGTTGCCCATCTCCATGCCCTTTTAGATTTTCACTCCTTTGACATCCTCTGTCTTACAGAAACCTGGTTAAAACCCACAACAAAGGATAATGAAATTATCCCCCCAGGGTATAATATACTAAGTCTCGATAGAGTAAAATGCAAAGGAGGTGGAGTAGCCTTACTGTTCAAAAATGACCTACACATCTCCTCTATACCTTATAACCCACCTGAAAATAGTAAAGTTGAACTCTTAATCAGCAAATTCCAACTCATTTCTAACAAAGCGCTATATATAATCTGCATCTACCTACCACTAGGCAATAACACTGTTACAGTAAAAATACCCTATGTTGGTTATCTACTACTTTTCCACAAGAAACTATTATTCTAGGAGATGTCAACACTGACTGGAATAGTATAAATGCAGACAATCCTTCCTCTCACATTAATCTGCATGGCTTTTATCAAACCATCTCTACCACCACTAGAATTAACAAACCTAATAATAAAGAAACTATACTAGATTGGATACTAATCAATAAACAAGAACATACTTATAAAGTAGGGACCCTACCTGATGATGTCAGTGACCACATGCTCACCTACATCATTAGACAAAGGCATGACACTACAAATGCCCCCAACTATAGGACCTTTCGATCTAAGAAACATTTTCAGCCTGCACTATTTCAAACAGAACTTAGTGCCTGTGACTGGAACCCTCTAAAAACTCTCCCTCTTGAAGATGCTGCTAAATATTTCAACAACAAATTCTTAACAATCCTTGACAGACATGCACCTAAACGATCCATTAGAACAAAATCCAAACCTGCCCCATGGCTCTCAAAAGATACCAGACAAAAAATTTTACTTAGAAATAAGTCCTGGACTAAGTGGAGAGCAACCAGAAATACCCCAGATCAACAAACTTTTAGACAGTTGAGAAATGCTACAAAAAAAGCAATTCTCTCTCTGATAAAAAAGCTACTTTTGCAAACTGCAGCAAAATCACCACAGTAATCCACAAAAGTTCTGGGCGAGCATAAATTACCTCCTTCACCCTGGCCAACCTAGCACTCCTTCCCCTCTAGGGTCAGAAAATAATACCTCCCATCAAACTGCCAATACCTTTAACACTTTCTTCACAAATACCATACAATCTCTAGCCAACCAACTAGTAACAGATAACTCTGATCTACCTAACTCCTTACCCCATACTCCACCTACATTCCAACTAAAACCCATCCCTACCTCCTACATCTATAAACTTATCCACAAACTCAAACCTTGTACTCCCTCGGCCGATAACTTACCATCTGA
Source organism: Protopterus annectens (assembly GCF_019279795.1). Taxonomy (NCBI): domain Eukaryota; kingdom Metazoa; phylum Chordata; order Ceratodontiformes; family Protopteridae; genus Protopterus; species Protopterus annectens. The sequence goes on from NC_056731.1 coordinate 540,660,356, forward strand.
ATACCTTCAGCAAGCTGCCAAAGTAGTCGCCTATCCTATATCCATCCCGATTAACCGTACCATAACTGAAGGAACCATTCCAGATCTCTGGAAAATCTCTCATATTATTCCCTTACACAAAGGAGGTAACGCTACTGACTATTCTAACTACAGGCCTATAGCCCTCCTTTCTCCAATAGCCAAAATTATGGAAAAATGTATTCACCAACAGCTTATGAACCACTTACTAAAACATAACATTCTAGCTAACTGTCAGCATGGTTTCAGGCCTTATCATAGCACCACCTCAGCTCTCCTATCCTTCACCAACACCATTAATAATAACCGCAATAATAACAGCCTCTCATCAGCACTCTTTCTCGACCTGTCTAAAGCCTTTGATATGGTTAACCATCGCCTACTCTTGAATACTCTGCCATCCTTCTCTCTTGACACCAAAGCAATTCTGTGGTTTAAGTCCTACCTTAGTAATAGACAGCAAGCAGTCCTTTGGGACAATCAACTATCTTCTCACCTTCCCATTTCCCTAGGAGTCCCTCAAGGATCCATTCTTGGTCCACTCCTATTCTCATTATTCATCAATGACCTTCAAATAGCCATTCCTCTAACCACCTGTATACAATATGCTGATGATTCTACAATCATATGCTCTGCCAGCTCTATATCTGAACTTCAGTCTTTAACCCAAACAGCTTTCAACACTGTAGAGTCATGGTTCTCTAGATGGTGCCTTCTTTTGAACACAAAAAAGACCAAGCTGCTATTGTTTACACCAAACAGTAAGTCCCCCCTCCATAGATTTCTCCATTCAATCTAGCAGTGGTACCCTTATATCCCCAGACTTTTCCACCAAACTATTAGGAATTACAATTGATAATAATCTCACCTTTGACATTCACATTAATAACACTATTAAATATGTTAATAAAAAACTGGGCTCCCTATATAGGATAAAACCTTTCTTGACTCCAACTGCCAGAAAGACTATTACCCACTCCCACCTAATTTCAACTCTACTGTATGCAGCTCCCATATATACTAATCTAAAAAAAAGTAATCTTACCAAACTATCCAACTCCTATAATAGTATTGCTAGATTTGCCACTGGAAACCCATATAGAACTCACCATTGTCATAACCTTCATCAACTAGACTGGTTGGAACTAAAAAACCTTCTGATACTTTCCCAACTTACCATCACTCATAAAATTTTTTATCAACCTAATAATACATCAGTACTAAACAACCTTATATCACCCTATAGGAATCTTGAGTCCGTACGCTCCTCCACTAAACTACTTACTAGGACCACCAAGTCAAACAACTTAGCTGGTGACTCACTATTCTCAAATACCGTAGGAAAACAATGGAACCTCTTGCCCTCTGACCTTACCACACTTCCATCCCTATCTCTCTTCAAGCAACGTCTTAAGGCATACGTTAAAAGTCATTGGCTATGCCCTTGCTGTTACCCAGACTGATCCTCTGGACTTCTCATTGTCATCTCTTGGCCTCCCACTCTCTTACTCTCTTTCCTATATTCTCCCCTAAATTAGAAGGTACTTAAGTAATCTCTATTACTTGACAACAATTAGATATCTTGTCTGCTGAGATATCAATGTACCCTGTTGGTAGTATTCCCTGCCTCTTGATTAATATACCCTCCTTTTTTTTCTCTCCCTTCCTTTTTTTTCTAAAAGTAACTGTCTGCATAAACTAGATTTACCAAAGTTTTAAAGCTATTTTCTAATAGTGTCTTGGGATTGCCCTAGACATATATGCTGTAAAATGTTCTGTAAATGTATGATATATCTAGTATAGTATGTCTTTTTGTCTTCCTAGAATTTATAGCTAATTCCTTTTTGTCTATTTTAAACCTTTTGGTGTGGTGGTGGTATGTTTTACAATTGGAGCTTTTCTCCTCGGGCCTCTGCTGAAAATGGAAATGTATCCAGCTGGACTAGCCCGGTTAACAAATGTTAAATAAATAAATTAATTAATGGTAAGAGCTGTGTGTTTGTCAAATTTTAATGAGCTGTATATTGACACACCTAGAATCTTAGTGTTATCTACTGGCTCGATTTTGCTACTGCTGGATGTAAAGAGAGGAAGTGGAATCATTGGATCTAGTATGCGAGAATATCATAAGTTTTGTTTTTTGTTTTATTGGGGTTTAGCATGAATTGTTTCTCCGTGAGGTATAATTCTATATCTGAGAAGGCCTGCTGGGTTTTGAGTTGTAGTTCCTGGTGGAAGGGGGCAAAACAGATGACTAGAATCATCTGTGTACTGCACTATAGTAGCATGTGGGGTAACGAAATTAAGTTTATTTGTAAAGATGGAGAAGAGTAAGGGCCCTAGTACTGAGTCTTGTGGGACGCCAACAGTGACAGGTAGTGGTGGTGATAAGTCATCAGCCCACTTGACAACCTGTTGCCGGTTGGACAGGTAGCTATAAAACCAAGTGAGTGCTGAGGATGAAATATGGACGGAAGATAATTCCTGTAGTAGTTTCTGATGAGAAACAGTATCTAAAGCTTTAGACATATGCCCCTCCCCCAATACTAAGTCTATATTAGAATCCTGCTGAACATGGAATCAGATTTAAACTACTAGTCTCCTACCAGGACACAAGTGCTCTTCAGCAATTGAATTCTGCTTGCTGATAAGCCATTAAACCTCAGGAATTTGTTTAAAGTGTTCAGATTTGTAAAGTAACACTTAAGTTTTGCTGCCCATTACTCTTGTCTTGGTAGGCTCTGCCCTGCTCCATTCACCCTCGCTAATGCTCAGGCTCTGTCCTCTCCCCTGCCCCCAATTTCCTCCCACCCCCACTACCTCTACATTTATAGTAATCACAACCCCACATCACCTCCACCAGTCACAGCTCCTCAAGTCAGATCACATTATACCACATCCACTTGCTCCACCACAAAATACTCCCAGCCACTCTCATTCCCGCTAGGCATTATTACATCACCCCACACTACTTACCCATCCACATATAGTGCAATGCTATAAGTCCTATCCACACCACCACCTAGAACCAACTTAAACTTTATAACCATGACTATCACACAACTAAGTCTAGTCTGTTTTCTCATAATTCTTTAAAACTCCACAAGTTATCACTCTAGCGATATCCCTAAACTTAGTAGCACAACACTATATTATGCACTCTTATATACAGACACCGCACATTATAATAATGTCTGCCCACAATTCCTCAAGAACTACATAACAGACCAATTCAGAACTAAACACATATGCTCTCATTCCTACTCCAAAAAAACACAATACTTTCTCACACTCATCACCAAACTCCCAACTTCTGTATCACCATTTTAACACCAGGCTCACCATAAGTGTGGACATCCACACCAACCCAGTCCCAAATCCATCCTGTCCAACACAAATTTCAGAACATAACACCCCCACTATCTTCATCCCTGGGCAAATCAACAACAGCAGCAAAGCCAACCATCTTTTAATGCTAAATATTAATATTAGAAGCATCAAAAATAAAATACTTGAACTCCAGGCCACAATAGCACACTACTCTCCAGACATAGTTGCTTTAACAGAAACCTGGCTAAATAAAAACATAGCTAACTCAGAAGTTCTCCTTACCGGCTGCACTATCATTAGACAAGACAGACCATTTCGTAAAGGGCGTGAAACTGCCTTACTGTATAACTGCCTTACTGTATAAGTCCCGCTTAACTGTATGTCATTTACCAAATTCCTACCCCTCTCACATTAATTGGGACATACATACCTCACAAATTCAACTTCACCCTAAAAAGGTCATCACCACAATTGTGATCTATATTCCACCTGGTAATACACCTGCCAGCCATGAAGACTTCTTATCCTGGTGTTCTTCCACATACTCACAAGAAACCCTTATTCTGGGGGATTTTAACCTAGATTGGTTCGCCTGTATATCAGAACCACCAATTAATTTAATAAATCTCGATGGCTGCCAGCAGCAAGTCCATATTCCAAATAGATATGATAAAAAATCTAAAAGGGAATGCATCCTTGACTGGGTCCTAACTAACAACCCCACACTGTACCCCCACACAGGCAGTCTCCTAGACACCTTAAGTGACCACAACATAATATACCTTATATGTAGTAGAACAAGCATATGCAAAACCAATAACTATAAATCCACTAGAAACACAAAAAATTTCTCTCCTGAGATCCTCAATACAAACCCCTGGCTCAGTAAAGAAACCAAACAAATCCTCAATTCCATAGACACTGCCTGGCTTTACTATAAAAAATACAAAGAAACACAAAGCCTAACTTAGTACCAAGAACTATGCAACCATGCAAAAAATGCATTAGGCTGGACAAAATCGTACTACACGACATTACAAAGTAAATACCAACACAACCCCCAAAAATTTTGGAAAAATGTAAACCAACTACTAAAACAGACCCAATAGGTTACCCCCAAACCAACCACCCCTGACACTAAAGCTCCCATTGAAACACAGTTCATTTCCCACTTTGTGAACTCAGTTCTATCCTTAGTATCACAGGACAATTCCAACCTCACTATCCCCCCCAACACAAATAACACTAATACAAGCTTTACCCTCAAAATAGTTTCCACCACTTCAATAAAAAGCTTGCTCTCCAAACTAAAAACCTCATCAACAGCAGCTGACCTACTCCCCAGCTATTTCTTGAAACTCACAGCAGATGCTATTGCTGTCCTGATCTCCACACTCATAAACAGATCAGTTGTTGAAAACTGTGTGCCCAAACTCTGGAAAATATCCTATGTTACACCCATACATAAAGGCAGGACCTCCACTGAACTTAATAACTACAGACCCCTTGCTTTACTTTCTCCCTGGCCAAAATCATAGAAGAATGCCTCCATACCCAGGTGCTAAAATATGTCCTAGACAGCAGCATCCTGTCACCTACTCAACATGGTTTCAGACATGCCCATAGTACCACTACAGCCCTCCTCTGCTTCACAGACACACTAAACCATCTCAAAAACGAAGGCCTGTAGGTGTCAACTCTTTTTTTGGATATGTCCAAAGCATTTGACACAGTCTCGCAGCAAATCCTGCTAAATAAACTAAACCAATATCACTCTTACCTGGTTTCAAAGCTACTTAACCGACAGATACCAAGCTGTAAAATTCTCTCTCGCCTCAGCTGCCCATAACTATAGGAGTCCCATAGGGTTCTGTCTTAGGGCCACTACTATTCACAATCTTCACAAATGACCTCCATACCTCCACACAGCATTCAGTATGCAGATGATACCTTAATCTGTGCTGCACAAAACATTCCCACCCTCCTGCAAACAACTCATCTAGCATTCTGTGACGTTGAAAACTACCTTACCAATTCCCAACTTATCCTCAGTCCAAAGAAAACTCAGCTTATGATTCTAACCAGTTCTTACAAAAACACTGATAACAGTCAATTCACTATCTACTCCACAAATGCTACTCCAGTCGCTGCAGTGACACAGGCTAAGCTATTGGGAATAACCATAGACTTCCACCTAAAATTTGATAGTCATCTCAACTTAACTATTAAAAAAGTACATTCCAAACTGGGATCACTCTACCATTTCTACTCAAACCATTTCTTACCAACAACACAAGATCAGCCATTGCTCACTCCCAACTTCTATCCACCCTTCTCTCTGCATTTCCCATTCTGAATAATCTCAACAAAACTGAATTAAACAAAATGGAAGCCTGCTATAACAGAATTGCCTGCTTTGCTGCAAATTGCTCATATAGAACTCATCAGTGTACTGCTTTGAGACAGCTCCACTGGCTTGAACTGCCCAACCTCTTAACCTACAATCAGCTCTGCTTCTGTCATTCTATCTATTACTTCCCCAATAAGTGTCCTGCCCTCAGAAACCTAGTAGAACATCACTCAGCCAAAAGGCCTCTTAGATCATCAAGCAAACTACTACTAGAAGTTACCAACAGCTACAGTAGCTGTGGAGATGCACTCTATAGTAGTAGTTCAGTGGCAAAAAAATGGAACTTGCTCCCCACTAGCATAAAAAACACATCATCCAAAGCCTCCTTTAAAAACCTCATTAGGCAACATCTCAAGCAAAGTTGGCAGTGCCATAATTGCTCCCTAGGCTATTGAAAGCAGGTAAGGTACACAAACTAAACCTAGAGTACTTAACAGTGTATGTACTGTACCTGTGTACTATGTATGTATTCTAACTATGTTCCAAATTTCAGCTGTATACCACAAATCTATTAATTACCTTTATTTTTAAATTAATATTTTCTTGTTTGTTCTCTCCACTGCAACTGTTGATGTGCTGCATACCACTGTAAAAACATGTCTAGTGTAATGTTTGTGTATACTGATCATGTCTAAATATCTAAATATATCTCTAATTTTCCTATATGAAGCTTTTCTCCCTGGGCTTCTGCTGAAAAAGGGCCTTTTCGACTTGGACGAACACCCCCAGTTAACAAATGTAAAATAAAGTAAATAAAATAAAATAAAATAAAATATCCAAGAATATGGAAGAGACAAGGTTGTTGCTATTTTTTTCTAGTATGTTGCTAAGGGGTGAGAGTATCGTGGTGAGTCTGTAGATGGATAGTTCTGTTGATGGCCGTCCTTTATGCAAAGAAATAATGTGGGAGATTTTCCAAAGTGCTGAAATGTATTATTCAGTAATGGAGCGATTGATGAGCAAGGAGATTGGATAGGAGATGGAGGCAGCTCCTATTTTAAGAAAGTAATTTGGGAGTTTATCGACTGCTAGAGTAGTGGGTTTTAGTTGAAAAAGGAGCTTTTTGATGTTACTGGTCTAGACAGGTTGAAATGAAAAGGTAGGAGAATGAAGGGCTGAGATTGTGAGAATAGTTAGAGGGGTGTTATTGCTGTTGTTTAATAAGGTTTGAATGGAGTTGATGAAATGTAAGTTAAAGTGGGCAGCTGTTGTTGAGTTGGAAGTTTGGGATTGAAGGTGAGGGGGGTAGTGGTTTGGCTGGGGGATAAGAGGAAATTAATGGCATGCCAGAATTTCTGTGGGTTATTTTTATGTTTTTGTTGGATCAGAATGTAGTAAGAGTTTCTGTCAGTATGAATTGTTTTTTGGCTAGATTTCTTAATTGGCGGTAGTTCTGTAAAGATGATGGGGTATTAGTAGATCTAGAGATGTTCTGTAGTCCTATCTTGCCTTCATTCTTACATATGGGTTTGGGGCCGATCCTCGAACGATTACAAAGCTCTAAGTCTCTAAGCTGGCTTGTGGCAAGATAGGTATCCCATAATGCACTAGTAAGAATCCCCAGATCTCATTTTCCACTCTAAGAGTTTAGAAGTGCTCTCTTTCTTGGCCGTGGCTAAGTTGGAATATTTTTCTTATTTAGATATTTACAGTGTTCTTTTTGAATATAATAGTTAGTTTAGTCCTTCTAGCTTACAGTTGTTATCTTGTAGTAGTTAGCTAGTGCGTTGTTTGAAGTTCTTTGCAAATTGTTATCGCTATCTGTTGGCCGTCGCTTCCGCAGGCCTTCCCTAGTGGTATCTGTTTGTTTTTTTCTCTGTGTGCTAGTTGTTGCTAATCTTTCTTAGGCATAGGTCCGTTTTTAATTAAGACCTATTCTAGCCTTTGTCTGTTGCTTGCCTTCTCTGTCTCACCTACCCCTCTGTTCAGGGCTATGCCCATGTAAGTTAGAGGATCTAGTCCTTTACTGCCTCTCTTCTGTGTGTGTGTTTTTTCCTACGCAGGGCTAGGCCTGTTTAATTTAGACTACCTAGTCCTCTGTTGTCTTTTTCCCTTGTATCTTTTTTATTGAGCAGGGCTAGGCCCATTTAAGTTAGAGGACCTTGTCCTCTCTTCTTCTTATTTTTCTGAGTTTATAGTGTGTAATTGTCATTGTGGAAGTAGTACTATGTCTAAGGAAACCAAGGACCATAAACCTTCGGGTTTCATAAAATGTTCACAAAAAATGTCCCTGACTGACGGGCATAGCATTTGTGTTTATTGCTTGGGAGCCATGCCAGCCACTGGGGATGTCAAGCCTGGATAAATGGGGAGGGTTGCATCAGGAAGGGCATCCGGCATAAAACTTAGCCAAATTATTCATGCAGACAGCAGTAAATGTTTACATACCGGATCTGTCGAGGCCTGGGTTAACAGCGACCGCCACCAGTACTGTTAGCCAACAGGGTGTGGCGGAAATTGGGCTACTGTTGGCCGAAGGAGGAGAAGAGGCGGAAGGCATGGCTGAAGGCAGGAAGAGAGGAGAAAGTCTAGGACTGTGGTAGTGAGGGTCGGAACTCTGAATGTTGGCAGTATGACTGGTATAGGGAGAGAGCCAACTGATATGATAGACAGAAGGAAGGTTGGTATATTGTGTGTTTAAGAGACCAGATGGAAGGGGAATAAGGCTAGGTGTATCAGAGGTGGGTTCAAATTATTTTATTATGGTGTGGATGGGAGGAGAAATGGCGTAGGAGTTATCCTGAAGGGACAGTATGCAAAGAGTGTTTTGGAGGTGAAAAGAGTGTCGGATAGAGTGATGTTTATGAAGCTGGAAATTGATGGTGTAATGATGAATGTTGTTAGTGCATATGCTCCACAAGTTGGGTGTGCGAAGGATGAGAAAGAAAAATTTTGGAGCGAGTTGGATAAAGTGGTGATGACTGCACCCAAGGGTGAGAGATTGGTGATTGGAGTAGATTTCAGAGTGCATGTTGGTGAAGGAAACAGAGGGGATGAAGAAGTAATGGGTAGGTATGGTGTTAAAGGAATGCAGAAAGTCAGATGGCAGTGGATTTTGTGAAAAGGATGGGCATGGCTGTGGTAAATACGTATTTTAACAAGAGGGAGGAGCATAGGGTGACATACATGAGTGGAGGAAGATGCACACAGGTGGATTATATCTTATGTAGGAGGGCCAATTTTAAGGAGATTGGGGACTGTAAAGTGGTGACCGGGGAAAGTGTAGTTGGCAGCATAAGATGGTGGTTTGTAGGATGAAGTTGGTGATAAAGAAGGGGAGGAGGAGTGTGAGGGCAGCACCAAGGATCAAATGGTGAAAACTGAAAAAGGGTAATTGTGAGGTGGAGTTCAGGGATGATTTAAGACAGGCAGTGGGTGGCAGTGAAGAATTACCAAATAGCTTGGTAACTACAGCAAAGCTAGTAAGGGAGATGGCTAGAAAGGTGCTTGGTATGACATCTGGACATAGGAAGGATGACAAGGAGACATGGTGATGGAATGAGGAAGTACAAGAGAGTATACAGAGAAAGAGGTTGGCAAAGAAGAAGTGGGATTGTCAGAGAGATGAAGAAAGTATACAGGAGTATAAGGAGATGAGGTGCATGGCAAAGAGAGAGGTGGCTAAAGATAAGGCTTATGAAGAGTTGTATGAAAGGCTGGACACTAAGGAGGGAGAAAAGGACCTGTACCGATTGGCTAGACAGAGGGACCGAGCTAGGAAAGATGTGCGGCATGTAAAGGTGATAAAGGATAATGAGGGAAACATACTCACAAGCAAGGAGAGTGTGTTGAGCAGATGGAAGGAGCACTTTGAGGGGTTGATGAATGAAGAGAATGAGAGGGAGAGAAGGTTAGATGATGTGGGGATAGTGAATCATGAAGTGCAATGGATTAGTAAGGAGGAAGTAAGGATAGCTATGAAGAGGATGAAGAATGGAAAGGCTGTTGGTCCAGATGACATACCTGTGGAAGCATGAAGGTGTTTAGGTGAAATGGCAGTGGAGTTTTTAACCAGATTGTTTAATGAAATCTTGGAAAGTGAGAGGATGCCTGAGGAATGGAGAAAAAGTGTTTTGGTACCGATTTTTAAGAATAAGGGTGATGTGCAGAGCTGTGGTAATTACAGACGGATTAAATTGATCAGTCACAGCATGAAGTTATGGGAAAGAGTAGTGGAAGCTAGGTTAAGAAGGGGTGTGATGATTAGTGATCAGCAGTATGGTTTCATGACGGGAAAGAGCACTACAGATGCAATGTCAGGAGGAGTTGCATTGTGTTTTTGTAGACTTGGAGAAAGCATATGACAGGATGCCTAGAGAGGAGTTGTGGTATTGTATGAGGAAGTCGGGAGTGTCAGAGAAGTATGTAAGAGTGGTACAGGATATGTATGAGGGTAGTGTGACAGCGGTGAGGTCTGCGGTGGGATTGACAGATGCGTTTAAGGTGGGGGTGGGATTACATCAAGGATCAGCTTTGAGCCCTTTCTTATTTGCAGTGGTGATGGACAGGTTGACAGACGAGATCAGACAGGAATCCCCGTGGACTATAATGTTTGCAGATGACATTATGATCTGTAGTAAGGGTAGGGAACAGGTGGAGGAGACCCTGGAGAGATGGAGATATGCTCTAGAGAGAAGAGGAATGAAGGTCAGCAGGACTAAGACAATATATGTGTGTGAATGAGAGGGAGGATAGAGGAATGGTGAGGATGCAAGGAGTAGAGGTGGCGAAGGTGGATGAGTTTAAAACTTGGGATCAGTAGTTCAGAGTAATGGTGAGTGTGGAAGAGAGGTGAAGAAGAGAGTACAGGCAGGATGGAGTGGGTGGAGAAGAGTGTCAGGAGTGATTTGTGACAGACAAGTACCAGTAAGAGTGAAAGGGAAAGTCTACAAGATGGTAGTGAGACCAGCTATGTTATATGGGTTGGAGACGGTGGCATTGACAAGAACGTAGGAGTTGGAGCTGGATGTGGCAGAGTTAAAGATGTTAAGATTTGCACTGGGTGTGATGAGGGTGGACAGGATCAGGATTAAATATATTAGCGGGTCAGCCCAGGTTGGAATGTTTGGAGACAAAGCAAGAGAGGCAAGATTACATTGGTTTGGACATGTGCTGAGGAGGGATGCTGAGTATATTGGGAAAAAGATGCTAAGGCTGAAGCTACCAGGTAACAAGAAAAGTGGAAGGCCTAAGATAAGGTTTATGGATGTGGTGAGAGAGGACATGCAGATGGTTGGTGTGACAGAGCAAGATGCAGAGGACAGGAAGAAATGGAAACAGATGATCCGCTGTGGTGACCCCTAATGGGAAAAGCCGAAAGATGATGATGCTTGGGAGGAGCCCTGCATTTACAGAAGACATGTACGTTTTGCCATTCTTTTAGTTCCCGGGTTCTCCAGGAAAGGAAGAATAAACTGATCTTGAAAGGTCTCCTTAAACCTTCTGTTGAGGAGGATTTAGCTAGCTCTTCCTCTTCTCGATGTAGGTCTCCCTCTTCTAAAAAAGAGAAGGTCAAGTCGGTTAAAAGACATTCTCCTACACCAACTGTTAAATCTGGACCTCCAGAGAAAATTGCCAAATTTGACAAGCCTTCTATCTCTTTGGCTCCTCTGCTTTGGAGCCAGTCAAGGTTATTGATATAGACTGTCTAGCTTCAGTCCCAAATTTTTTGGAGCCGATAGCTGAACCCATATCTCGTTGCCAGTCAAGAGATTTATTACCGGTATCTCCGACACTCAGATTTTCAATTTTTCCAAGAGTCTTTCCAAGGAAGATGTAGAGAGAGTAGTGCTTAGACTGTAGAAGTCGTCGGCGCTAGCAAATTTGGGTCGTAGCTGACAACAATCCGTTCCGGAGCAGTCTAAGGCCATATTACCTGTTTCTGTTCTTCCTCCGGGCCATGTCAGTTTTTCAGAGCCAGAGGTGTCGGTGCCATTTGATGTGGAACCCATTGGTTTTAGCACCCCCAACTGTCAGTCTTGGAGCAGAGTTCTGCTGCGACACCTTCGGTGCCATCCCTGGTATGTAGGAGCCGAAGCTCACCAGTCGGCCCCGACTGGGACGCTCGGACCCGAACTTCGGTTCCGAGCCTACCTCTCGGTGCGTTGACTCGGCGGCCGTCTCGGAGCCGATCGCTCTGGAACTGAGGGCTACTTCTGCTTCCTCGGAACCGGTGCTGTCCTCTGAACTGGAGAGATCTGCCTTTGAGATGATGAGGAGTGTGCTGTCTAGGTCTTCAGCACCACACAAGGCTACCGATGCTCTTCCTCCTCAAACTCCGACCTCTGTCTCAGCACCTTTTCTCTCCCTTGACAGCAGAGACCGGCAGCCTCAGGAGCCCCCCTTGGGTGGCCTCCAGTCTTGCAGACCTCTCCAGAATAAATTTCTGAGTCGTCTCCTCGGAAGAGGACTTGCAAGAGGAAGCACGTAGACTCCCCTGATGTGTCCATCACCTCTGACACTGACCTTGAGGAGTCAGAAGTGTCCCCTAGGTCATCCTCTGATGATATCTCCTTTGTAGATAACCTAGAGATCCTGAAACAGAGAGGCGGCTGGCCCACCATTACCCATTCTGATGAGGAGTTAGTTTACCTGAAGGCTTTCGGGTCTCAATCTTCAGCCTCTTGGGTGTCTCCACCTTTCGATGAGCTGTTAGATTTGGTGAGTCGAAAAGTGTGCAAAACTCCTGATGCCGTGGAACCAGTCCCCAGAAGGCCGGACAAATTTCTTTCAGCCCCTAGAGAAAGAGTTTTTGACCAAAGGAGTGCCTGTAGATGCCATGGTGGTGGTAGCAGCCACAAAGAAGGAACTAGCGGATACTTCCTCATCTGTCCACCCACCAAACAAGGAGTCTCAAACGATGGACAGATACGGGAAGCGTATCTCGAACGATGGACAGATATGGGAAGCATATTTTTTTTCAGTGGTTTTTACACTCAGATTGCTGAATTACCTCACCCATTTCACTGGGCTTCAAAGAGATCTCCTGAAGGAGCTAGAAGATACTGTCCAAAGTACTTTAACTGAAGGAGTCCCTGAGAAGGTTACTGCTCAGTTGTCTACCTTAAACTCTATTGTTAAGTAATCCATGAGGCTGCTGTTTTATGCAGCAGATGGAGCGAGCGGGGCAGCAGTTTCAGGAGTTTCCCTTAGGAGACACTCCTGGATGCGCTTATGTAACTTTGCGGTTTCCTTCAAACCTGCATTTACCAACAGCCTATTTGACGGTCCCTCTCTGTTTGGACCAAAGGTAAAAGCCACACTCACTAGATGCGAGCAGGAAGGGAAAACTCTCCTTGCCATGTGAGTACGTTTTTCCATCCCTTCTAGACCATACCCTAAAGGTCAGAGAGGCAGAAATATATGCTTCAAGAAATCTCAGAGATTTTTCCCAGACGCACAAGGTGATTCCTTCTCCAGAGGCAGAGGAGGAGGAACTAATGGTAGACATCGCCCTAGAGGCGAGGGGGGGTCCACAAAATCAGGGTGGCCGTGATTCCGTTCGTAGACGTCCTTATCAGCGCTCCTGAAGTGGGGCCCGACTGCACTTCTCTGGAGCCAGTCGGGGGTCGCTTATCTTTGTACCCAGAAGCCTGGCATGACATCACACAAGACAAGTGGGTACACAAAGAATAATTTCCAGAGGATACTCCATACCCTTCTCTTTCCCACCTTATCTAACCAAGAAAATCCCAGATGTTCCACCCAATCACAGGGATCAAGCAGCTATAGAAGTCCAAAAGTTGTTTCAAAAGAGAGTCATCCAAACCATCCCCGCAGACCAGATAGGATTTGGAACTTACTCCAGATTCTTTTTAGTGCCAAAACAAACAGGGGACTGGAGGCCCATCTTGGATCTCAGCAAGTTAAACGAATCAGTGAAGTAGTCCCAAGTTCCGAATGGTAACACTGCAGTCTATACTCCCTCTGTTACGGAAAAGCAATTGGATGTGCTCCATGGACTACCAAAATGCGTACTACCACATAAAAATGGACAGAGCATCAAGGAGTCATTTACACTTCCGGCTGGGAGCCAGTCATTACCAATTTCGTGCTCTGCCCTTTGGTCTCACCACAGCCCCAGGGTGTTCAAATTTATGGCGGTAGTAATGGCTCACTTGAGACGTCGTGGATTCCAAGTGTTTCCGTACCTGGACGACTGGCTCCTGACTGCCACCACCAGGCACCTACTTCTACAAGGCAGGGATTCAACCATTCGAGTCTGCACACAGCTAGGCATTACTATAAATTGGGAAAAGTCTGCTTTGTCGCCCTCTCAATATGTGACTTTAGGCGCAGAAATAGACAGTCACAATGATGGCTCGCCTTCCTTCAGACAGAGTACAAAATCTAAGACAGTGCTCAAACTTCTAGGAAACATGGCCTCTACTATAACTCTAGTTCCAGTAGCCAGACTACATATGAGAATTCTACTATGGCTACTCTTTTCCCAGTAGTCACTTCAGCAACTGCCTCTGTCTCATCCCATTTTAATAACAGAATCTTTCAAAAAGGACCTTAGTTGGTGGATCCAGTCCAATCAACTAACGATAAGGAGACAATTCATTCATCACCAACCCGTTGCTACTGTGACCACAGATGCCTCCCAGATAGGGTGGGAGGGGGCATTATCTAGGAAGGACAGTCCAAGGCACATGGCAAGAACACGAGGCTCACTTGCAAATCAGTGTTCTAGAGGTGAGAGCAGTGCTACTAGCGTTGCAAGCACTTCATGACTTTCCTCCTCTAAGGATAGTAGCAATCCAGTCAGACAATATGTCAGTGGTATGGTATGTAAACAAACAAGGGGGAACCAGATCCTACCCCCTATGCCGAGAGGCTCTTCGTGTTTGGCAGTGAACGATATCTTCCCAACGCTTTCTAGTTGCAACGCATATCCTGGGGAGAACCAATGTGATAGCCGATAAGCTCAGCAGGGCAATCTTGATGCCTCACGAGTGGTCTCTGAATCAGAAAGTCACAGAAGAGTTTTTTTGCAAATGGGGACAGCCTTACTGCAATCTGTTTGCCACCCCAATGAACACCAAATGCAGCAGCTACTTCACCCTTACCCCCCCGGGGGGAGAGACAGAGAGACGCACTTGTCCACAATTGGCCCTTGGGACTTCTTTATGCTTTTCCTCCCTTTCCGCTAATATCGAACCAAATGCAGCCGCTACTTCACCCTTATCCCCCCCCGCAGGGGGAGACACTGAGAGACACACTTGTCCACAATTGGTCTTCGAGACTTCTTTATGCTTTTCCTCCCTTTCCGCTAATATTGAAATTGATCCAGAAAGCAAAGACCTTGGGAAGCAGAATGATTCTCATCACTCCTTACTGGCCTCGTCAGATTTGGTTCCCCTTTTTTGGGCCTCACCTTCTGGACGATCCATGAACCCTGGACCCAGTACCAGACCTTCTGACACATATGCCAGGCACGTTCCATCCCTGTCTCCACACCCTCAACTTGTCAGCGTGGCTGCTCCACTACCATCTCTAGTTAGGCTTCATGATTTCTCCCCTGCGGTTATACATATCCTGACGTCTTCTCATAAACCTTCCATGAGAATATTGTATGCTAGCAAATGGAAATGATTTTCTCTCTGGGCATGATCTAAAAACATAGATCCATACATAGCCTCCATTCCCTTAGTGTTAGAATTTCTAACTGAACTTTTTCATCAGGGGTCAGCTGCTGCTACAATCAAAGTTCAATTAGCAGCTATCTTCAGTTTTCATTTGGGACAACATGAACTTAATCTTATGGCTCTCAGATTGTGTAGATCATTTTTGAAAGGCAATACCTTACTAAGACCTCCTTTTCAAGAACCTGTATCTCTTTGGGATCTAAATTTTGTTCTTTCAAAACTTACCTCACCGCCTTTTGAACCTTCACATACTTATGATTTAAAGTTCCTTTCATGGAAGACCATTTTTCTGGTAGCCATTACGTCCGCCAGAAGAGTATCAGAGCTGCAAGCACTCTCAGTCAAACCTTACTTGATATTTCATAGAAACAGTTTCCCTTTGCACTAATCCTTCCTTCATCCCCAAGACTTGTTCTCAATGAAATATGAATCAAACTATTGAACTGCCAGTCTTTTTTCCATATTATTCAAACAAGGCAGAATATAAGTTTCATCAACTTGATGTACACAGATAGTTAAGGTTCTATCTACATAGAACCAAAGAGTTCAGACCAATTATTTGTTTCTTTTTCAGAAATGAGGAAAGGAATGTCAGTCTCCAAGATAATGTTATTAAACTGGATTTCAAATTGCATATCTTTTATTTACTCTTCTAATGGCAAAGAACTCCCATTTAAAATTAAAGCACATTCCACCAGATCTGTGTCAACATCTACTGCTTTTCAAGCCAGAATTCCAATGGGTTCATAGGTAGGTACTAGGCTATCGGCCCTAGGGCTTATACAAGCCCAGCCAAAAAGGTACCTTGGCTTTTGCCACCCAAGAAAATTATTTTCCTGTGCCACTGTCGAGCAGAGCCACAGAAGTGATCCCCGAGGTGAATTTCCTATTTCCCATCCAATCATCAAGATTTTTCTTGGAGGGCTAATGAGGAGTTTTGTTTGTTATAGATAGGTACTTTATTCCGGAGTATGGGAAGTCTCTGGGACAGGAATCTATCCCTCCGGCATGTTCTGTTTATTATGTTGCCAAGGTTAAGGTCCCTAGAGCGTGTAGCTCGGAGGGATTGGGATTTCTTTACGTGGAGCATGTCCAACAACTCTGGGTTTGACATAGTTTTATATGTTAGGCAGAGATCACCCCTGAGTAGGCGATATGCGATGGAGTAAAGCTGGAGTTTTTTGAGACAGTCTGCGTAGGGCATCTGTTTGAGGCCAGTAATCCTCTTTGTGAGGTATTTCTGCGGCCTTTCCAGTTGTAGATGTCTTGCGAGGTACATACCAAAAGGGGCGTTGTACTCTATAATGGGTCTAATGAGTGATGAAAAGAGGGGAACAATGACACCTTTTTTCTGGATGAGAAACCTTTTGTGATGGTGTGCCACGTAGAAGGATTTCCTGACTACTGTGGCGATGTGATTATCAAAGCAGAGACTACTGTCCACCTGTGTCCCAAGGTCTCTTATCACACTTTTGGTGTTAAGTATACTACTGCCTATGTTGTAGTTCATGGGTACAGAGTTTTTACCAAAGGGGATGACAATGCACTTTTTGGCATTGAGCTTGAGGCTATAGCTTTGACACCAGGCATCTGTCTCAGTGAGGCCCTTTTGTAGTATGTCCACATCATTCGGAGTTTCGATTATGGCTCCTAGTTTGCAGTCATCTGCGAACTTCGTTAGCCAAAGACCTTCTGTGTTAGCCTGTACTTCAGAGAAGTAGATACCAAACAGGAGAGGATCCAGGACCGAAGCCTGTGGTACTCCACTTGTCACTGGTCAGAAATCGGATTTGGAGTCTGCTTCTTTCACAGTGTGGGTTCTGTCAGTGAGCCAGTTGGCAACCCATCTTGTGACATAGGGATTTATACCTAGTTTAGTGAGTTTATCTATAATTCCAGAGTGGGGGATGGTATCGAAAGCCTTGGCAAGATCTAGATAGACTATGTGAACCACCTTACCCTCGTCTACAGCTTTGGTGACTGCTTGAAAGAAGTCTGTCAGGTTTAGGGGACATGATCTACCTTTTACAAACCCGAACTGGGTGGGGTCCAGAGTTTGGAGATTACCAATGTCTTTGCTTAAAAGTTCCATGGCCTTGCAGACCAGGCTCGTCAGGCTAATGGGGTGGTAGTTCCCGGGGTCTGTGGTGGCTCCCCCTTTGTGGAGTGGGATAACTGTCGCTGTGCACCATTCAGTGGGCACAAAGCCTGAGGTGAGGCTATGATTGACCACGGTACTTGGGTAGGGTGCCAGTTCGTTCTGTAGTTCATGTAGAACGCAGCCTGGGATGTTGTCTGGTCCCATGGATGCTGTGTTCTTGGCTTTGGAGAGTTTTGTTTTTACCTGTGCAGCCATGATTATAGGAACTTTGCATTCTTCCGGTATAGAGATGGGACCTTTAGGGGGGTGAGAGGGGGGGGGGGTAAAGTTAGCACTGAACCTATCTGCCAGGATGTTGGCAATATCAGTTGGGTCTGTATATTTAGTGCCATTGTGCTGTAACTCAGAGCAGATCTGAGTGTTGCCATTGAGATTCTTGACATAGCTATAGAATGCTTTGTGGTTGTCTTTAGAATCAGTGCCGATTTTGTTTTCGTAACTAGCTTTGGAAGATTTTATGAGGGATCACAGCTTCTTACTGAGGCTGACCAGGGAGTTCCTCCACTCATGGGATTGTACTCTCTTTTGCAACAGTTTCTTCCTTCTGTTGGACAGTTTGTTTATGGTAGGGGACTACCAGATTGGCTTCCTTTTTTTGGAGGTTAGTATCTTGGTTCTGTTTGGGATCGCTCGATCCATGCACTCGTGTAAGTGCTTATAAAGTGCAATTGTGTAGGATTCAGTAGTCATAACTGTATATATATATTGTTTGCTTGTTATTTCCCTGGAACGCTAATTCCACCTAATACGCGGCTTCTCAGCACTTCTGTGGATCACTAGTGATATCTGCATTGCTTAGTGTACTTATTTCCTTGTTGCACTTGAAAGAAAGTTACTGTTTGTCGTTTTTGCATTTAAGTTACCTGTAACACATTGCACTTAAGTTACCTGGCACTTGCTCGCTAAAGCAATTATATAAGTCAGCACTAAAAATTAAAAGCACTACACCCTCACTCCCCACTGGCCCTTGTTTTCAATTATTAAGGAATTCCCAATATTATTCTAGCATGTCCAAAGGTCAGTTGTCAATCTCCTCTCCGGTCCAGCTGTTGAATCTGGGAATCTTGAGGCAATGTTACAACTGCCTCGTGTACACAGACAACCCACTCCTCCTCCCAACAAATTCCAACACATGTGAGAGATGTAACCATATAGCCAAACTGGAGGCTAAGCTCTCTCAACTCAGTACTGGCATAACCAGTCAGGAGGAGAAGGAAACCACACTCACTACAATTCCAGTCTCACATAGACCTACCACGACAGCAAACCAAACACATAATCACACAAAAACATACTCGGAGGCTCCAAATAAAGATCTGCCTAAGCAGCAGAGACCTCCAAAGCAGACACCCAAGCAACCGCTACCCCAAAACAAAACACGTGCAACACATATCTCACAAAGCCAGTGTGCCGAACAGTCACAGCCCTTAAGACTAAACAACACACCTGATATGCTTGTAATTGGTGACTCTATCGTCAGGCACACTGACGTCCTGCTCACCAGGCTGAACAAGGAGAGGGTCACGGTGAGCAGCCTTTCGGGCGCTAGAATCCGCCACATAACACAAGCACTCGGGTCACTCCAAGGCAAGTACAAATATGACTCAGTCATTGTCCATGCTGGTGTGAATGACCTGAGACGTACCTCACTGGACTACATGAAAAGAGACATAAAGGAGCTCTCTGAGCATGTAGCCCAGGCCGGTATGACCCTGACCTTGAGTAGCATCTTACCCTCACCAAGAATGATGCCACAATATGAAGACAAGATGATCAGTTTCAACAATTGGCTTAAGTACTGATGTCATTCAAAGGGGATCCAATGCCTGTCAGCTTGGGATGATATGCTCGACAAGCCACGATGCTTCGCTAGGGACGGCTTACACCTGTCACCCCTGGGCTTTCGGATATTGGCAAAGGCTCTTGCTGCCCCCATAGTGCCTTTTTTAGGCAAGGCTCAAAAGACAAACCCACCTCCATAGGTATCACAAGGGATAAGAAACTAAGAGTAATGCTACTCAATGCCAGAAGTCTAAACCTCAAGATGCACGCACTCGAAACTCTCCTTAGCATGGAGAACATTGATAACTGTGCAGTAACAGAAACCTGGTTCAGGGCTCCTGAGAGCACCCCAGCACTACCAGGTTATACCTCATACCATGCTTTTCGGCCCCAAAACTTGGACCGAACCACAAAAGGAGGGGGAGTATCGATATTCATCAAAGATACCCACACCTCCAGGTTGGTGGCAAAGCACAAAGCATCAGAGACTATCCATGTGCAACTAACAGTGGGTAAAACTGCCTTCCAGTTTATAGCCTGCTGCAGACCAGCCTCCCAAACCCAGGAACCCCACTCTGCCTTTCTGAGAGCACTGGAAAATATGAAGGTCTCTCCAAACACCATTATATTGGGCGACTTCAACTACCCAAACATAGACTGGGAGCATTACTGTAGCTCCAACACCCTAGCCCAAAGGTTCCTAGAATTTATAAACTCAAATGCTATGGAACAACTTGTTACCACTCCCACAAGAGGGGAAAACGTACTGGACCTGATCATCACCAACATGGGGACTCCATGCTCCAGACCAGAAGTGTATCCCTCACTGGTAAGATCAGACCATAAACTAATCTCACTGGATATTCACATCCCGACCCCACCCCCTGCCCAGAAAACTACAGTGAAAAACTTCTCTAAAGCAAATTTCACGCTCCTCAAAACCGAGGTGGAATCCTTCAAAGCCCCCGGGCCTGTGGAAAATACGGCCCAGACCGCAGAGTCCTTTATAAACGCATTCTAGGAACACCTTCAGGAATGCATGGATCATGCGATCCCAAATAAAACCAAGACCCAATCCTCCAAAGGCAGACGTCCTGTCTGGTAGACCCCAGCCATAAACAAACTATACAATAGAAGGAGGAAGCTACTAAATGATAGAGCAAAATCCCAAAAAGGGAAGGCATCACTGATCAGTATTAGCAAAAAACTACGGGCACTCATAAAATTGTCTAAGGCCAGCTTCGAGAGAAAAATTGCACAGGACACAAAGGATAATCACAAGGCTTTCTTTAGTTATGTTAGGAACCTGGGTGGTAATTCCCAGATATGCTCAGAATTAGTCCAAAATGACAAAAAATACACTGAACCCACAGACATTGCCAACATCCTAGCTGACAGGTTCAGCGCAAACATCCCCCCCCCTCCCCACCAATAGGGCAAATATCTATCCCAGTAGAGTGCTGCCCCCACTGACATCTCAGATGCTCAGGTAAGAGCCGTCCTCTCCAAAGCAAAAAACACAGCATCAATGGGACCAGACGGTGTCCCGGGCTGCGTCCTACATGAACTCCAAGAAGAGCTAAACCCAACCATAAAACTACTGTTCAATCTCAGCCTTTACTACAGGATATGTGCCCAAAGTGTGGCGTACAGCAACAGTGGTCCCTCTCCATAAAGGTGTTGCCTCAACGGATCCTGGAAACTATCGCCCTATAAGCCTGACTAGATTGGTCTGCAAATGGAAAGGATCATCATGGACCTCGTAAATAAAGATATTGGGGCCCTACAGACACTGGATCCTACCCAGTTCGGCTTTGTTAAGGGCAGATCCTGCCTCTTAAACCTGGTTAATTTCTTTGAAACAGTCACCAAGGCCATTGACGAGGGGAAGGTGGTCCACACAGCCTACCTGGACCTCGCAAAAGCCTTCGATACAATACCCCACTCAGGCATTATAGATAAGCTCACCAGCTTAAATATAAACCCCTATGTCACTAGATGGATTGCAAACTGGCTCAAGGACAGAACCCACATGGTTAGAATTGCTGGAGCCATGTCAGACTCCAAACCAGTTACAAGTGGTGTCCCACAAGGCTCAGTCCTGGGACCTCTCTTGTTCGGTATATATTTCTCGGAGGTACAGGCCAACACGGAAGGACTGTGGCTGACCAAGTTCGCAGATGACTGCAAACTGGGTGCCATAATTGACTCTCCAGCCGACACAAGCATCCTCCAAAAGGGCCTCATAGAAACAGACAACTGGTGCCAGAGCCATGGCCTCAAGCTAAATGCCAAAAGTGTATAGTCATCCCCTTTAGCAAAAACAAAGTGCCCACAAATTACCACATAGGTGGCAATCCATTAAGTACAGAAGAAGTAATTAGGGACCTGGGTACCCAAGTTGATAGCAATCTCTCATTTGACAACCACGTGGCCAAAGTGGTTAGAAAAACATTTTATATAGCCCACCTAATCATGAAGGGATTCACATCTAGATCAGGGGAGGTCATCGTGCCTCTGTACTCATCCCTCATCAGGCCCATAATTGAGTACAATGCCCCTTTTGGGATGTACCTTACCAGACACCTGCAGCAACTGGAAAGACCCCAAAAGTACCTCACCAAGAGGATCATAGGGCTCAAACAGATGCCATATGCTGCCCGGTTAAAGAAACTCCAGCTCTACTCAGTGGCATACCACCTGTTCAGAGGCGATCTGTGCCTGACGTATAAAGCCATGTCCAACCCGGAATTAATGGACATGCTGCACCTCAGAAAATCCAAATCCCATCGAGCTACGCTCGAGAGACTTGAACCTCAGCACTGAAATAAATAGGACATGCTGGAGGGACAGATTCATAACCCAGAGTCTCCTTTCACTCTGGAATAAAATCCCAGTCCAGGTTAGGCAGAGTCCCTCATTGACTCTCTTCAAGAGGAATCTTGATGAGTGGATGGGAGATCGTAGGTTTACCCCGGGTATCACTTCTGTGTCACTGTTAGACAGAGGCATAGTATACTAACCTCGAAAAAGGGCATAGCAAAATAAATTTAAAATGGGTGGCTAAAGCCAAGCACATTCTGGCTAGGCTTATAAATGCCCTAGGGCAGATAGCCTAGTATGAACCTATGAACCTATATAGTATACCTTATAGCTGCTGTACTAGTGGCATATTATTAGGGCTACTAAGGAACCACATGCTTATCAGGCTAGGTTTGTTCTTGGGGTCAGGGAGACAAATGTTTAACTTTCTAGCAGCTCAAATTTATCTTTCATATTCAAATCTCAGCCCCTTGTCCAGTTGGAATTCTTCTTGGTCTGTGGTCTGGTCCATCCATTCTAAATTGATTCTAATTTGGCCACAGTACTTTATTGCTAACCCCTTACTCCTCCAGTTCCTGAAGACGACCTCTTCAGCTTTCCTAATCTGAGAATTTCCTATAGGAAGAATAGAATTTTCCAGTGTCTCATGTCCAGGCATCTATAAGTAGATTCATAACCAGTGTGCCAGCCTGGTTTGAAAAAAAATAAATAAATAAAAGTTTGAAAGGAGTATTACTGCTGCCCCACTTAACATCACAGTCCACTATTGATTAGGAGGATCCTCCTTTCTCAAACCCAACATAAAACTGGCTATATATTTCAAACTTTAATCATATGTCACTGATTGTAACTGAAACAAAGTTTTGATCTGTACTGCCAAGAAAAACCTTGCCAAATCAGGGAGCTCTAAACTTCTCTACTCTTTTAGCTGGATTAATCTTTCCGAATGTATAATTGTTTTTTTTTTCTCTTCCAAAATAAAACTCAGGATTTCTTCAGGGAATGCCTGAAAAAGATGCAGGCATGAAACCTGGTTATTGTTTGGGCCTTTTGAGCCAAGTCTAGGGTCATAATTTCTCACCTCAAAACACCAGCATGCTCTGTTGTCCTATCTCACCTTCATTCTTGATGGTTGGGTTTGGAACTGAGCATCAGTTCAGACTTGGCCACATACTAAAGCTCGAGAGCTTTCATTGGCTCGAGTCTACACCCTATCCCAAGATGCCTAGCGACAGTTACCCAGATCTCGTTTGCCGCTTTTTGCGTTGGGATTGCTTTTTTGCTGGCTCAGGCTAAGTTTTTTCATACTTTGCTCTTTGTGTGAATTTTAGTAGTTAAATCTTTGACAGTTTAACTTTGTTAAATAGCTTACTCTTTTGGGTACCTTTTAAGCATAGTTGTAGGTTCTTTCACTGTGTTTTTGCTGCTTCTGTGTAGGCTGTCATTCTTTCAGTCCTTTCCCCTATCCTGGCTGAAATTTAGCTACTTCTTAAACAAATCCATTTAAGTTAGATGGTATGTTTTTACCCCCCTCTTACTTAACCCGTTTTTACTTAGAGGGCTCTCCTTTCCTCTTATTTCCTTAAACTTTGAAGGTTTTGCAGTTTAAGTTAGAGGCATCTCTTCACGTTAGAGGAATCCGTCGTTTAACTTAACCCTCTCTTTATTTAAAAAAAAAAAAACTTTGATCTTTTGCTCGTTTGATGTTGGGTTTGTTTATTGAGTTAGACTATACATGTTCTTCATCTCACATTGCTGCAGTCCTTACACTTGGGTAGTCCGCTGTCCTCGGTCGGCCCGAATATCAAAGTATTAGGCTGACGTCGGTCAAGGCGCTTAAGACTGACATCAGGACGTCAGGGTACAAATGCGCATGACCGACGTCATATCCTCAGTCTTTTTTGCCGCATGGTCCGATGCAGAAGCAGCGTTGCAAGTGCCGTTCGGCGTTCTGAAATTTTTCGAATTCGGAGTTTCAGACCGAGTCAAAGTTGGCTAAGTACCCCGTTGGGGAATATTTTAGTTTTTTCTTGCCTCAGTGGTTTACCGGATGTCAGAAAAAGTGAATAACTGTATTTCTTGTGGGAAACAGATACCGCATAGAGATTATCATACTTTGTGTATTCCTTGTTTGGGGCCTGAGCACGACGTTGTTGGGTGTCGCTTTTGTGCTAGGTTCAATAAGCGCACTATTAAGCGAAGGCTAGATTGTGCCAGGTTAGTCTTTGGGAAGCGGTGCAATTATAAGATGCCGTCGGACGCTCCGACGCCCGCTTCTTCGAAGAAGCGCAAAGACAAGGCAGCTAAACCCAGGCAAGAAGAGTCGTCCGTACCGGACGCCGGTTCTTCAGAGGCGTCAGTGGAACCGGTGGTTCCGCCGGAGGCTTCTCTGGAGTCTCAGGGGGAGACTTTGTTATTGCAGGATGTGGCCTCCCAGGAGGCAGGTCAGGCTGAAGGGGCTTCTCAGGTTACTGTGCTCCCCTCCCTTCCTAAGGTGGTTAGGCCCTCTCCTTCTGTTTCTAAGGCTTCTCCCAGAGGCAGGCCAGGTTTACCTTCTGTTGGTGTTACTCCTAGTTCTTCAGGATCTGTGCCCAGGAAGCACATGCTTAAAATGGCAGACGATTTAATTACTTTGATTAGAGGTTCTTTGCCCCCTCCAGGTAAGAGGCCTAGGGTGGAACCAGAGTTGGGGAGTTTTGAACAGCCTTCAGATGTTTCAGAGTCTTCGGCTGAAGACTTGCAGGAGTACTCTCCTTATTCTGATTCTGATGCAGATGATTCGACCCCTTCTGCTTCTCCTCCAGAGGATTTTTCTTTTTCAGAGACTCTTCATTCCATGAGGGAACATTTTAAGTGGGAAGGTCAGGACTTCTCTGATCCCAGTAAAAGGCTTAGAAAGTTTTCACTTCTACCCCTGCATAGGCCTCTGTCTATAGCTTCTGTTCTGGAAGTTGTGGAAGAAGTGTTTATGGAGGCTTCACTTAATCCTGATTCTTTGCCTCCTGCTCCTGTTAAACCGGATAGGTATTATAGGGTGCCTGAGGCTCATAAATATCTTTATAAGAGTCCTAGGGCGGACCCAGAAACTGTTAGTCAGGGACCTAAGGGTGTCAAGGCCTCTGTTGTAAAAATCCGGTTCCTCCAGATAAAGAGGCCAGAGCTTTGGATAGATGGGGAAAGAAAGTCTATACTTCTTCCACCTTAGCTATGAGGGCTTTGAATTGCCAGTTTCACATGTTGAAATATCAGAACTATCTACTTTCTCAACTGAAGTCTAAGGTAGATGCTCTGGCGGAAGGCATTGAGTGTAAGGAATTACAAGATTTAGTACATGTCTCTGCACAGGTGGGTAAGCATTCTTTACAATGTGGTTTTGATGCTGTACAGGCCTCGTCTAGGGTGGCTGCCACTGGGTCAGTTCTTCATGAGGCACGCCTGGTTGAGGGATCAGAATTTATCTGAACATGTTAAGACAAGGATTTTGGATGCTCCTTTACAGTCTGATGTGTTGTTTGGTTCACCTGTTGAGTCAGTCTTGAAGAAAATGGAAGACAAGGCTAAGTCTATGCAGACTGTTAAAGATTTTTGCAAGTCCAGCCTCCAAGTTTAGTAGGAATTGGCCTGCTAAGGGGTGGACGTACCCTTCTTATGATTCACAGTCTAGGGGTAGATCTAGACGTGGTAGGGGCAGAGCTCAGAGCTCCTTCAGGCCTAGAACAAGGAGTTCTCCTGCACAATCTTCAGGTGAGGGCAGGGGCCAGTCCTTTCGTAAACAGGCCCAATGACCTACCTTTTCAGCTGCCAGATCCTTCTTGTCTGGCAGCACCTTTGGGAGGAAGGTTGGCACTCTTCAGAGAAAATTGGAGTTTGATTACCCAAGACAGATGGGTATTGGATATCATACACCAAGGTTACAGGTTTTATTTCCATACCTTGCCTCCTTTCAAAGGCATGCCGGACGTTCCTCCTCAGCAAAGACTAGAGGCTCGCAAGCAAATTTCTCTGCTGCTCCAAATAGGGGCCATACAACCGGTCCCTCTACCAGAAGTGGGCCTAGGATTTTATTCTCGCCTGTTCCTAGTACCAAAGAAGGGGAACACGTGGAGACCAATTTTGGATTTATCTATCCTCAACACTTATCTGGACATTCCCAAGTTCAAAATGTTGACGTTACAACAGCTTTTACCTCTGCTGGGCAAAGATCACTGGATGGTGACTTTGGATCTCAAGGAGGCTTACCTTCATGTTCCTATCAGGCTAAGTTGCAGGAAGTATCTGCGTTTTCGAGCTGGGACTTCTCATTATCAGTTCTCTGCATTGCCCTTTGGCTTATCTACTGCGCCCAGAGTGTTCACGAAGGTTCTGGCTCCAGTGATAGCTTTCTTCAGGCTAAGAGGAATTCAGATCTATCCTTATTTGGACGATTGCCTGATTCTGGCCCAAGGAAAGGACGAACTTCTTCATCATTTGCAATATGTGATAGCAGTGCTAAGATGCCTGGGGTATTCTGTGAGCGAAATAAAGTCCAGTCTAGTACCCTCCCAGGACATGTGCTTTCTGGGTGTGAGACTGAATACAGCATCCCAGATGGCCTTTTGACCCCGGACAAACAAAAGAATCTTTCTCTTTACTTCCATCAATTGTCTCATCAGTCCAGGCTGACTGCAAGGACAGTCCTTCAAGCCTTGGGGTTCATGGCATCCTGTATTCTGGTGCTTCCCAATGCCAAACTGCATATGAGGAAGCTGCAATGGTATCTCAAAAATGTATGGACACAGCACTGCCAAGATATGGACACTGTCATTCAAATAATACCTTGCATTCAAAAGGAATTTTTGTGGTGGGCTCAGGAATGTCACCTAAACAAGGGACTCTCTGTGACCCGGCCAGAGGCGAGTCAGATTCTAACGACAGATGCCTCAGACAAAGCTTGGGGAGCTCATCTAAATGGAAAGTGGGTACAAGACACGTGGCCTGCCAGACTTCAACATCTACATATCAACTTGAAGGAGATGTTAGCAGTCCAATTTGCATTAATAGCTTTCAAGGATTTACTTCTTCCAGGCAGGTGTTGATTCTAACAGACAACACAACTGTCATGTGGTACATCAACAAGCAAGGGGGGACACATTCTTATCCTCTATGCAGACAAGCAATGATTTTGTGGGAGACTGCTCTCAGTTTACAGCTAAATCTTCAGGCAAGGTTTCTGCCGGGAGCACAGAACTCCTTAGCAGATGTGTTGAGCAGGCAAATTATGGATCCCCACGAGTGGAAATTGGATCCTCATGTATTTCAGAAATTGACAGTGTTATGGGGAACTCCAGACATAGATCTGTTCGCTTCTCCACTAAACTACCAGCTGCCAAAGTTTTGCACAAAAAGGTTTCATCCCACAGCTTGGAAAGTGGATGCCCTTTCATTCAACTGGAACAATCTTCATGTGTATGCCTTTCCACCTCTGCCTCTCCTCCCAAAGGTACTCCTGAAGGTCAGACAGGACAAGCCAAAGATGATTTTAATAGCTCCAGATTGGCCTCGACAGCACTGGTACCCATTACTGAGAAGTCTGGCAGGAGCCTCCATGGCCTTTGCCTTGATTCCACACCTGCTGTCTCAGGAGAACAGTCATTTACTCAATGTCAAACTTCACTCTCTTCACCTGACAGCCTGGCATATTCTGTTTTAAACCCTGGAGGGTCTCAGCTGCCACAGCAAGTTTTGAATGTTATTTTGGAGGCCAGAAGGCCTAGTACAAGGAAAGTGTACGCAGATAAATGGAAGAGATTTTTATTTTGGAGTACAGCAAAGGAATTTGATGTTTCTAAGCCTAATTTAAGTGTGGCTCTTCAATATCTTACTGAGTTACTGGACAAAGGATTGTCCTTCTCTTCTATTAAGATTCATGCTGCAGCAATTTCTGCTCACTATGACTGTGAACCACCATTGTTTTCTCATCCTTTGTTTAAGCAATTCCTTAGAGGGGCAAAGAATATAAGACCCCCACGGAGAGCTCCGACTCCTGCTTGGGATCTCAATTTTGTGTTGGAGAAACTCACTCTACAACCTTTTGAGCCTGCAGCTACTGCTGAGTTGAAATATTTATCATGGAAGACTGCTTTTTTGTTGGCCATTACCTCTGCGAGAAGGGTTTCTGAATTACAGGCCCTTATGGCAGTTGAGCCTTTCTTAATTTTCCATAAGGATAGGGTATCTTTGCGTACTAATCCTTCCTTTATGCCTAAAGTGGTTTCTAGTGTGGCTTTAAACCAAACTATTCATTTGCCTACTTTTTATGCAAACCCCCAAAATAAAGGGAAAAGATTTTGCACACTTTGGATATACACAGGCAGTTGCGATATTATTTGAGCAGAACTAAAGGGTTCAGGCAGTCTCAGCAGTTGTTTGTTTCTTTTGCTTTGGGTTCTCAGGGCAAGCCTGTGTCAAAACAAACTATTTCTAAGTGGATTGGGTTTTGTATTGCTTTCTGTTATTCCCATCATGGCAAGGAGGTTCCAGCGGGGATTAGGCCTCATTCCACTAGGGCTACTGCCACTTCTACAGCTTTTTTAAGGGGGGTGGCAACTAAAGATATTTTGGAGGCAGCTACTTAGAGTTCAGTGCATACTTTCTCTAAGCATTATCACCTTCCACTTTACTCTAAATCGAGGGCTGGTTTTGCCATTGCAATTTTACAGGGCATTTTGGCAGCTCCTACTGCTTTATAGTTTTGCCATCCTCCCTTATCTCTGCTTTGGGATTCTACCCAAGTGTAAGGACTGCAGCAATGTGAGATGAAGAACATAGTACAGTTTTGTACCTACCATAAATGTAGATGTTCGAAGATCCACATTGCTGCAGTCCAATTTACCCTCCCTCCTTCCCCTCTGTAGTTAGAGGCGGTTGTGTGGTTTGGGTTGTACATATTGTGAATATTGTATATATTGTACATATGCTTAGTACAGGGGTGGTTGGTTGTTTTTTGCTGTCTTTTGGTTTTTTGACCTTTCTGTTTAGGGTCTTCTGACATCTGGGGCAAGAAAAGACTGAGGATATGACGTCGGTCATGCACATTTGTACCCTGACGTCCTGATGTCAGTCTTAAGCGCCTTGACCGACGTCAGCCTAATACTTTGATATTCGGGCCGACCGAGGACAGCGGACTACCCAAGTGTAAGGACTGCAGCAATGTGGATCTTCGAACATCTACATTTATGGTAGGTACAAAACTGTACTTTTTTTGTACTGGTTGTGACTAATTGCTGTTTGTAACTAATTACCAGGATGTTTAAAGATCCTACAAAAGAGACTAGACGGTCCGGTTTTAAAAAGTGTGATTTTTGTACACAAAAAAATGTCTGTAACAGATGGACACACTAGCTGTGTTTATTGTTTGGGAGCCATTCACCTGCAAGATTCCTACTCTATTTGCCACAGCTTTAGTTCAAGGGTCCTGCAGGAGCAGAAAAACAAATTAATAGTCAGGGGCTTATTAAAGGGGTCTTTCGAAACAGCTATAGAAGGGAATTAGGCCTCCAAATCTTCTGGTAAGTCCTCAAAAACATCAGCATCTTCGGCTCCGGTTTCTGAGCCGACGAGGAGACAAGAGAAACGGGTTACTTCAGATCCGAAGTCTGTCGGTTCCGAGAAGGCTAAGTCTCCATTGGTTCCACTTGAGTTATTGGAACCGTCTCGGAGCCAAAAAAGGAGCCGGTCCGTTCGGTGCCACAGTCTCCTCTGCTGCAATCGGTGGCGGGTAGCCACAGGTCATCCACCCATTCCTCTCGATCATCCAGGAGCCTGTCGGATGATGATGTGGAGCAGGTGGTTAGGAGGTTGCTTTGGGCACTGGCCCTAACAAATATTCTCTCAAACCTAGCCCAGAAGGACCTAGACTCCCCTGAGTCTTTCACTTCGGATACGGACTTCGAGGATTCAGAAGCATCCCCACGGTCACCCTCTGAGGATGTCTCCTTTTCAGACATCTTAGAGATCCTGAAGCAGAGAGGTGGCTAGAAGACCCTCTCCCCTTCTGAAGATAAACCTGTATTCTTGGAGGCATTTGGCTCTCAACCCTCCACCTCTTGAGTGTCTCCAACTTTCGACCAACTCCTTGGGGTGGTCATTTGAAAGGCATGGGGCTCTCCAGAATCCATAGAGCCTGTTCCGAGGAGGCCCAACAAGTTTATTACTGCCCCAGATGATAAGCAATTCTTGACCAAAGGTGTCCCAGTAGATGCTGTGGTGGTGGTGGAGGCCACCAAGAAGGAATTAGCTGAAACTTCTTCATCTGTCCATCCACTGAATAAGGAGTCTTGAAAGATAGACAGATATGGGAAGAGTATGTTTTCTTCAGTGGCCTTTACTCTTAGGTCACTGAAATATTTATCCCATTTTACCCGACTTCAGTGGGATCTCCTGAAAGAGCTAGGAGATACCCCATCCAGGGTGCTAAAGCTGCAGTGGTGCTGGACAAGGTAAGCTCTCAGCTTGTGACTCTAAATTCTGTAGTAAATTCTTCCATGCGCCTCATCTCCAACGCAGCCGATGGAGCGAGTAGGGCAGCAGGCACAGGGATAGCTCTGAGGAGGCATTCCTGGATGTGCCTTTGTGAGTTTGCTGAACCCTTTAAGTCTTCCTTTATAGACACCCCTTTTGACAGCTCATCTTTGTTCTTGCCAGGTGCGAACAAGATGGCAAAACTCTGCCATGGGAGTATGTTTTTGCGTCCCTACCAGGCCTTATCCCATAGGCCAGAAGGATGGAAAAATGTGGTTCCGGAAATCCTAAAGAGCTTCGCCGGATGGACGTGGTGAATGTTTCCTCAGGGGCAGAGAGGGAAATAATAATGGAAGACGCCGCGCTCATGGCAACGGCGGTCCCTAGAACCAGGGTGGCAGAGATACGTTCTCTGGCAGGCCACTCCTCCGCTCCTGAAAGGAGGCCCACCTGTCCACCTTTGGAGGTAGTTGAGGGCAGATTATCACTGTACCCAAAGGCCTGGCTCAACATCAGTCAAGACAACTGGGTACAGTTGATTATATCCGGGGGATACAACATACCCTTCTCTTCTCCAGCCCCTCCATCAGAATCACTCCCAGACATCCCACCCACTGAAAGGGATCAAGCAACCCTAGAAATCTAAAGGTTGCTAGAAAAAGAGAGTCATTCAATAAGTCCCCACAGACCAAATCGGATCCGGAATTTACTCAGGTTCTTTGTAGTTCCAAAGAAGACAGGGGACTGGAGGCCAATCTTGGATCTCAGCAAACTGAACAAGTCCGTAAAAAAAGTGAAGTTCCAGATGGTGACACTGCAGTTTGTACTCCCTTTTCTGGGACAAGACAATTGGATGTGCTCCATAGATCTTCAGGATGCATACTACCGTATAAAGATGGACAGGTGATCCAGGAGATATCTACGCTTCTGGCTGGGAGTCGGTCATTACCAATTCAGAGCTCTGCCTTTTGGTCTTACTACAGCCCCCACAGTGTTTTCCAAGTGTGTGGCAGTAGTCACGGCTCACCTGAGGCATCTAGGATTCCGGGTGTTTCCGTACTTAGATGACTGACTCCTGACCTCCACCACCGAGCATCTGCTGACCAAGGCAAGGGACACCACCATTCATCTCTGCTCAGAACTAGGCATTACCATAAATTTCGAGAAGTCTGTCTTGTTGCCTTTGCAGCATACTAGCTTTATAGGGACAGGCTTAAACACAAAAGACATGGTAGCAAAACTGCCTCACAAAAGAGTACAAATGCTATGTCATCAGGTGTCAATCTTGCTAATGAAGAAGAAAGTACAGGCAAAGTTTGTCCTCAAGGTTTTGGGTTCAGTGGCAGTGGCAATAACATTAGTACCACTAGCGCGTCTACATATGAGAATGGGACAGACTGTCCAAGGGACTTGGCAGGAACATGAGTACCACTTGCTCATCAGTGTCCTAGAGATGAGAGGGGTGCTTCTGGCATTGCAAGCATTGCAGAACTCGCTTCCAACAGGTACGATTGTGATTCAGACAGACAATATGTCTGTGGTGTGGTACATCAACAAACAAGGTGGAGCCAGATCCCACCCCCTCTGTTGAGAGGCTCAAAGAGTATGGCAATGGACGATAGCTTCTCAATGTTGTCTGGTTGCAACGCATATCCTGGGGAAATCCAACCTGATAGCGGACAGGCTCAGCAGGGCAAGTCTTATGCCTCACAAGTGGTCCGTCAAACAGGAAATTGCAAACCAAAGTTTTCGCAAATGGGGCCAGCCTTACTTCAACCTGTTTGCCACGTCCATCAACTCCAAATGTAGCAGCTATTTTACCCTAATCCCCCCTCCAGGAGAGTCACCCAGGGATGCACTTGTTCATGATTGGCCCCAGGGACTTCTTTACGCATTTCCCCCATTTCCGTTAATACCTAAAGTTCTCCAGAAAGCCAAATTGTTGAGTCGCAGGCTAATTCTCATTGCTCCTTACTGGCCTTGTCAGATATGGTTCCACTTCCTATGGCCCCATCTGCAGGAGGAGCCTTGGATCCTGGACCCAGTGCCGGTTCTTGTGACTTATCAGTGAGGAACACTCCACCCCTCTATTCAAAGCCTCAAGCTGACAGCTTGGTTGCTCCACTTCCTATCTTAGCCAGGCTTCCAGAACTGTCCCCAGCAGTGCAACACATTCTGGTTTCATTGCACAAGAATACAAGGAAACTGTATGTGAGCAATTGGAAGAGATTTTCTTGTTGGGCTGACAAGAACCATATAGACCCCTTTACACCTCCTATATCAGCAATTCTGGAATTTTTAGCAGAAACATTTAATCAAGGTGCAGCTGCAGCCATGATACGGGTACAACTAGCTGTCGTATCAAACTACCATGTAGGAGACATGGGATCCAATATAATGTCTCACAGATTATGCAAAGGCTTTCTGAGGGGTACATTCCTTTTAAGACCTCACATAAGAAAACCACCACCTCCTTGAGATCTAAATTTGGTACTAGCTTCTTTAATTCTCCCTCCTTTCAAGCTAGCCTCCTCTTGTTCACTAAAGTTCTTAACTTGGACAACAATCTTTTTAACAGATAATCTGAAGTAGTTAACTTCATTTGTGCAGCAGCCTATGGGAATCGGATCCGAGCCGGCAGTTTTCAACAGCTTTAGATCTGAGCTCCAAGCTCCTCCCCTACCCATAATCCCCTGCCAACCCTGACTGACCTCAGATCTAGTTTGCCGCGGTTAACCAACAGCAGCTTGATCTAGAGTTCCAGGCGTTAGAGACTTTTTTGTGAGAAAAAAAATTTACCTTTTCTTCTCTTTTCTTCAGATATTGGTTGTGAGTGTTTCCAGGTCCCTTTTTGTATAAAACCCTCTTTAGTTTAACTTTATATTTTTTTGTCATTTACCTCCCCCCTCCTTCATGATTCCGTTAGGGTTGTGTGTGTGTGCTTGGGGCCTATCGTGTGTGATTTTCACTTTTAGTTAAAATGTCTGAGGCCCCAAAGCCGATTTTTTCTAAGTGCACCGAGTGTGGCCATAAGTTGTCCCTGGCGGATGGCCACACTCGGTGTGTGTTTTGCCTTGGGTTGAGCACCTGTCTTCTGGTTGTTCCATCTGTGCTGCGTTCAACCCCAGGGCACTCAAGGACCGGAGGTCTAAGCTGATTCTGGTAGGTCTTCTGCCCCCGGATTCGGCTTCTACCTCCGGTCCTTCCGTGGCTCCCGCTGCGGCGGCTGCCACTCCTGCTTCCCTCCCCCCCGGCTGGGACTCAACCTCCTGCCTTAGGCCCAGAGGAGAGGGAGGCCAGAAAGAGAAAAGGAGGGAGAAACACCACAAGCGGCGGGCTGAGGCCTCCGCTTTGGCCCCCCCCGGCTAAGCGGTCTTCTCCCTCCAGGACTTGTGGGTCTCCTCCTTCTTGGATCCGGTCCCCTTGCTTTTCACCGGGTCCTGAGGAGGAGACCCTATCTCCTTCGAGGTCATCGAGGCGACACTGCCGTCCCGCCTCGGTGGCCTCATCGAGATCAACCCGATGTCTCACGGATGCAGATTTGGACCGGATGATGTGATGAGAAGATTCCTCCAGGCCCAACTGCAGATGGGAGTGCTCCTGCCTCCCCTCCCCCTCCGGGGGGGGAGGGGGTTCGATGCCTTTTTTTGCCCCGATAGCTCCTTCTCCGTCCCGCTTCCCAGGCTCGGAGTCTTCGGAGCCGGGCAGCCTTGGAGCTGGGGGTGTGTCAACGCCGATAGTCTCGGGTACTTTGGCGCCGACACTTCTCTCGAGTCTGTCGGGTCCATTTTCTTAGGATCCGAGCCGAGGGCTGAGCTTCGGATCCAGGGGTTTCAGTATGCCTTCGGCTCCGTCCAGGTCGGAGCATACTGGTCCGTCTGATCCGATCGCTTTGACGCCAGCCCCGATCCGTCCGTCAGATCCGAGTGAGGGTCTGCTTTCGGATCTCAGAGAGAGCAGCTCTCCCTCGGCATTCGACGTGATGGAGAGGGCCCTGTTGAGAGATTCCAGGCCCCCGGCCCTTGCCACGACTCCACCCTGCACTCCTCCTCTGTTGGGCCCGACTTCCATCACTTGACCCCAGGGACAGCCTGCTCTGACGTCCCAGGTCGTTCCTTTGGAACAAGACGTGGCTGGTGAGACCTCCTCGGACAGCCCCCCCGAGGAGGTTCCTTACAAGCGAAGGTGCAAAAGGAGGCACTTGGACTCCCCCTAGTCCTTGACTAAGGACACGGATTTGGAGGAGGGGGAAGGCTCCCCAAGATCACCCCCCGAAGATGTCTCATTTGGTGACATCATGGAGATGCTCAGGATAAGGGGGGGTCTGCCCCAAAGCCTACCTCGGACGAATCTGTGTTCCTGGAGGCGTTTGAAGCAGGCCCGTCTACCTCTTGGGTGTCCCCTCCGGCCGACCCCCTGGTAGATTTGATTACTACTAGGGCGTGGAAGGAGCCGGACACTGTGGAGCCAGTCCCCAAGTGCCCGGACAAACTTCTCAGCCCACCCTCTGACAAGTCCCACTGGAGTAAGGGTCCCTCTGTAGATGCCATGTTGGTGACGGCGGCCACCAAGAGGGAACTAGCTCAGGAGAGTCCCTCGGTTCATCCCCATCAAGGAGTCTCAGTCGATGGACCGTTTAGGGAAGCATGTCTTTAGTTCGGCTACCTTCTCTGTGAGGTCGCTGAACTACATGGCACATGTGCTTCGACTGCAGTGGGACCTTATCAAAGAGTACGCTGCGTTGCCCCTCGAGTCCATGCCGGTGGAGGACAAGCAATTGCACTCCACCCGGATGGCCACTCTCTGATCTATATCAAACACCTCTATGCAGCTACTGTCCCATGTCACGGAAGGAGCCGCTAGAGCCAGCGGAGTGGGCCTTGTCATGAGGTGTCAGGCCTGGCTCCGGCACTGTGATTTCGCAGAACCCTTCAAGGCGTCTTTCGCTAATGCCCCTTTCGATGGTTCTGCCCTTTTTGGCAAAACTGTTTGCGATACCTTGGTCCAGAGCGAGAAGGACGGGAAGACGTTGTCTGCCGTCGGAGTCCGCTTCTCTGTTCCCCAGAGGTCCTTCTCCAAGAACCAAAAGGGACAGAAGAAGATGTGGTTCTGGAAGTCGCAACAGTCCCGTCCCGCTCAGGACTCCCAGCCCTTCCGCGGCAGAGGAGGGCAGGGTGGATGCCGCCCTAGAGGCAGAGGGGGCCAGCGGAACTTTGGATCCAGAGAACCCTTCTCGGACCAACCCACGCAACACCCCTGAGGGGGTTGCCCGACTGCTCCACTCTGGAGGCAGTCGGGGGGGGTTTCTTTAAGCACCTAGCAGCTTGGGAGTCCATCATGACAGACCGCCGGGTGCTTCACATTATATCCAGAGGATATCAGATTCCCTTTCCTCTTTACCCACGCAGCCCCAGATACCTCCCCGATGTCCCACCCGATCAGAGGGATGCCGCAGCAACAGAAATCCAACAGTTGCTGGAAAAAAGAGCCATCCAACACGTCCCCCCAGACCAGTGCGGGTCAGGGTTTTACTCCAGGTTCTTCTTGGTGCCAAAAAAGACGGGGGACTTAAGACCTATCCTCGACCTCTCCCCCCTGAACCGACCTATCCTCGACCTCTCCCCCCTGAGCCTGTCAGTAACCAAAGAGAAGTTCCGCATTGTCACCCTTCAATCCATTCTCCCTCTTTTGCGGGAGAACGACTGGATGTGCTCTATAGACCTCAAGGATGCGTACTACCACATTTTGATGGACAGGTGATCCAGAAGGTTCCTCCGCTTCCGGCTAGGAGCCAGTCATTTCCAATTCAGGGTCCTCCCCTTTGGTCTCACCACAGCCCCCAGGGTGTTCACCAAAGTGTTAGTGGTGATAGCGGCCCACCTGAGGCTCCAGGGAATTCAGGTCTTCCCATACCTGGACGACTGGCTCCTGACTGCCCCGACAAGGCAACTACTCTGCACAGCCAGAAACTACTTTCTTCGTCTAGCTCCCCGGCTGGGGATCACTATCAACATAGAGAAGTCGTCTCTTACCCCGACTCAGACCATAGACTTCATAGGGGCCAGATTAGACACAAACAAGCTCCTAGCTTTCTTGACCACAGACCGGCTACGAGCCCTGAGGCTACTTGTGCGGGCCATTCTACAATCTCCAGCCCCTCCGGCAGAATTGGTCCTGAG
Source organism: Protopterus annectens (assembly GCF_019279795.1). Lineage (NCBI taxonomy): Eukaryota > Metazoa > Chordata > Ceratodontiformes > Protopteridae > Protopterus > Protopterus annectens. The sequence goes on from NC_056731.1 coordinate 540,697,208, forward strand.
GGCTCTAGGATCAATGGCGGCGGCAATCAACCTATTGCCAATGGCACGTTTGAACATGAGGGTCTTACAATGGACCCTCCAGGTCCAGTGGTCCTTACTTCTATATCCTCTGAGCCATCCCATTCCCCTCAGCAGGGCTTGCAAGAGGGCCCTCTTATGGTGGCTCCAGTCTCCAAACCTCCAGGAAGGATGCCCCTTTTCTATGGCCCCTCCCCTAGCCACGGTGACCACGGACGCCTCCCGCCTCGGGTGGGGGGGCATTGTTCGGGCAGGACAGTCCAAGGCACGTAGGACCTCACGGAGACCTCTCTGCATATCAATGTCCTAGAGATGAGGGCAGTGCTGTTAGCATTGCAAGCACTTCAGGACCTTCTTCCTGTAGGAACGATTGCGATTCAGACGGACAATATGTCTGTTGTCTTGTACATCAACAAACAGGGGGGAATTAGGTCTTACCCACTCTGTCGAGAGGCCATGAGGGTGTGGGAATGGGTGATCTCCACCAACTGCTTTCTTATAGCAACGCACATTCCGGGGCGGTCCAACATCCTAGCGGACAGACCAAGTCGCACCATCCTGTTACCATACGAGTGGTCTCTGAATCCCGAGGTAGCGAATCGGATTTTCACCGAATGGGGTCAACCCTGTTGCGATCTCTTTGCCTCTCCCTCGAACACAAAATGTTACAACTACTTCACTCTCATTTCCCCCTCTGGGGAACCTCCGAGGGACGCTCTGGTGCATGCTTGGCCTCTCGGTCTACTTTATACTTACCCTCCTCTTCCTCTGATGCTGAAGTTTCTACAGAAAGCCAGCCGGTTGAGGAGCAGGATAATCCTCATTGCCCCATTCTGGCCTCATCAAACCTGGTTCCCTTACCTTTGGTCTCATCTGGTGAATCCTCCTTGGATTCTGGATCCCCGTCCGGATCTAATATCCCACCCCCTAGATCTCCCAGTCCCGAATCTGGACAATCTCAAGCTCACAGCTTGGCTGCTCCAGTTCCACTTGTAGCTAGGACTCCCGGTATCTCTTCCCCAGTTAAAACTGTTCTAGTAGCAGCGCACAAGCCTTCTACTAGAAAGATTTATAGTAGCAAATGGAAACGTTTCTCCATTTGGGCGGAACATCAAAATTTGGATCCTTTCACAGCTCCTTTGCCGGCTGTATTAGACTTCCTGTCAGGGCTGTTTCATCAGGGGGCTAGCTCCTCCACGGGCAAGGTTCAACTAGCAGCTCTCTCATTATCACGTGGGAAATGAGCTGGGCCCTTTGATCACCACGAAATTGTGTCTATTCTTCCTCCCTTTTTGATTTTAAACAAAGACAGAGTCTCTCTCAGGACAAATCCTTCTTTTCTAGCGAAAGTATGTTCTGAGTCCAATATAAATTAGTCTATTGAGCTACCTGTATTTTTCCACAGTCATGGCTACAGGGCAGAATACAAGCTTCACCAATTGGATGTTCATAGACAGTTACGTTTTTATTTACATAGGACAAAGGAATTCAGAAAATCTGACCAACTGTTCGTTTCATTCTCAAAAAACAGAAGAGGAACTTCAGTTTCAAAAGTCACCTTATCAAAATGGCTTACAGGCAGCATCACTTATGTGTATAGCTCACAACACAAGCAACTACCAGGAAAAATTTGAGGTCATTCAACTAGAGCTCTGTCGACCTCCACTACCTTTCAAGCCAAGCTACCCTTAGATTCAACTTATGCTGCAGCCACATGAGTCAACCCTCATACCTTTATCACACATTACAAAGTAGACGTGGCCTCCCAGAACAGGGCATCCTTTGGTTCCACTGTTCTGAAGAGTTTATTCCCTTGAGCCACCCAAGAAAGAAGGTGCTGGGGATGCTGTCCCAATCATCAAGAATGAAGGTGAGATAGGACAACATAACATAAAGAAGTTATGTACTCACCATAACAGTCTATGTTTGTTGTACATAATCTCTCCTTCATTTTTGCATCCCACCCTACTTCCCCCTTCCTGCATGATCGTGAGGAATTTTTTGAAATTGGCTATGAATTCTCTCATTCCCTTCATGCCTCATGAGTTATAGGCAGAGTTTGTTGCTTTTACTATGGTGGGTTAGACAGTGTAGTGATTGGTTTCTTACAAACGAGATCTGGGTAACTCACTAGCCATCTTGGGATAGGGTGTAGCCTCAAGCCAGGGAAAGCTCTTGAGCTTTAGTATGTGGCCGAGTTGGAACCGATGCTCTGTTCCGAACCCAACCATCAAGAACGAAGGTGAGATTATAAACAACAAACATGGAACGTTATGGTGACTACATAACTTCTTTTTTTATGCTCTCCGTGGTATTATTTGGTGATCTGTTCATCAACAATTTCCATTTTCAATTCCACTCCACTGGATGTTTAAATTAATTACTTTTACATAAAGCTGAATGTTGAAGCCTATTAAAGGAGAAGAGGAATTCTTGCAAACAAGTATTCAGGTTTTTCCCAGATTAATCTTACAGCCTGACAATTGTCCAAAACGTTCTAACGTACAGAATACTTTACTTAAGTCTCTTCAAGGCTTTTGGAAAAATATGAGGATATTGTGTGGGTACAGAGCTATCTTTTGGAGCTGCAGATCAAAGGTAATCCATTTCTATGACTCAGCTGACAGCTCTGTCTCGGACTATATATATGTATGAATATATGTATGTGTGTATGTATGCATATATGTATAAATATACTGTTTGTGTGTGTATATATTTGGCAAATAGAATAGGGGATAGGGGCACCCTTTCCTCCTACCTCTGAAAAGAAGAAATGTTGAGAATAACCTATACTTAATTTTATTTTAGCATGGGAAACTGAATAGATAGCCAGTAGTAATTAAACAAATCTCCACCCAAACTTCAATCCAGTGACGTCTAGTCTTAAAAGCATCCAGGCAACGTGATCAAAAGCCTTCTCCACATCTAGACTTATAAGGATGATCACTTTATTCAATTGCCTCATAGTTTCTAGCAACCATGTAGCTCTAAGAATGCTATCTTACCTGTACCTACCCTGTACAAACCTCATTTGATCCAGGATAACCTTCACAAGCTTATTTGCTACAATTGCTCTGAAGACTTTATAATCATAACTCGTTCATAGAGTCATAGGTAAGTACTAGGTTTTACTGCCCTTGCAGGCCATTTTAAGCCTAGCCATTTTGCCTTCAAAGGTGTGAATCAAAACCTATACCTTGTGTTTGTTAACCTTAATATTGACCCCGACCCCAAAAGGGATTTGAACCGTGCACCCTTCAAACAGTAAACCTTTGCATCAGCCCATTGCACTAACTGATATGTTAGAATTGATTGAAATTGGCCTTTTGAAGGCAGGGAGATCCTTTTTGTTCATAGGTGGGTACTAGGCTATCGGCCCAAGGGCATACGTAAGCCTAGCCAACAAGGTTCCCTGGCTTACGCCACCCAAGAAAGTTATTTTCTGTGCCACTGTCGAGCAGAGGCACAGAAGTGATCCCCGGGGTGCATTTCCTATTTCCCATCCACTCATCAAGATTTTTCTTGGAGTGCTAATGAAGAACTTTGCTTGACATTGATGGGTAGCCTGTTCCAGAGTATGGGAAGTCTCTTGGACAGGAATCTATCCCTCCAGCATGTCCTGTTTATTTTGGCGACTAGGTTTAGGTCCCTAGAGCATGCAGCTCAGAGGGATTGGGATTTCTTTAAGTGTAGCATGTCCAACAGCTCTGGGTTTGACATAGCTTTATATGTTAGGCAAAGATCACCTCGGAGTAGGTGATATGCTATGGAGTAAAGCTGGAGTTTTTGAGATGGTCAGTGTAGGGCATTTGTTTGAGGCCAGTAATCCTCTTTGTGAGGTACTTTTGTGGCCTTTCCAGCTACTGCAGATATCTTGTGAGGTACATTCTAAAAGGGCATTATACTTTATAATGGGTCTAATGAGTGTCGAGTAGAGTGGAACAATGACCTCTTTTTTCCTGGATGAGAGCCCTTTTAAAATAAGGTTTGCCATGTAGAAGGACTTCCTGACTACTGTGGCGATGTGACTATCAAAGGAGAGACTACTGTCCACCTGGGTCCCAAGGTCTCTCATCACACATTCGGTGTTAAGTAGATTGCTGCCTATGTGGTAGTTCATGGGTACACAGTTTGTACCAAAGGGGATGACACTGCACTTTTTTCATTGAGCTTGAGGCCATGGCTCTGACACCAGGCATCTGTCTCAGCGAGACCCTTCTGTAGGATGTCCACATCATTTGGGGACTTGACTATGGCTCCTAGTGTGCAGTCATCTGCGAACATCGTTAGCCTGAGGCCTTCTGTGTTAGCCTGTACTTCAGAGAAGTAGATACCAAACAGGAGAGGTCCCAGGACTGAACCCAGTGGTACTTCACTTGTCACTGGTTTGAGGTTAGATTTGGAGTCTGCAACTTTTACAGTGAGGGTTTTGTCAGTGAGCCAGTTGGCAACCCATCTTGTGACTTAGGGATTTATACGTAGTTTAGTGAGTTTAGCTATAATTCCAGAATGAGTGATGGTGTTGAAAGCCTTGGCGAGGTCAAGATAGGCTGTGTGAACCACCTTACCCCCATCTATGGCTTTGGTGACTGCCTCAAAAAAGTCGATCAGGTTCAGGAGGCATGATCTGCCTTTTACAAACCCGAACTGGATGGGATCCAGAGTTTGAAGGTTACTAGTGTCTTTGTTTATCACTTTTATGGTGATATGTTCCATGGCCTTGCAGACCAGGCTTGTCAGGCTAACAGGTCAATAGTTCCCGGGATCAATGGTGGCTCTCCCTTTGTGGAGTGAGATAACTGTTGCTGTGCGCCATTCAGTGGGCACAAAGCCTGATGCAAGGCTATTATTGAACATGGTGCTTAAGTGGGGAGCCAGTTCGTTCTGAAGTTCATGTAAAATGCAGCCTGGGATGTTGTCCAGTCCCATGGATGCTGTGTTTTTGGCTTTAGAGAGTGCAGCTTTTACCTGCGTAGTTGTGATTACAGGGACTCTGCATTCTTCCTGTATAGAAATGGGCCCTTTTGGGGGTGAGGCGGGGGGTAAAGTTAGCACTGAACCTATCTGCCAGGATGCTGGCAATATCAGTTGGTTCTGTAATTTTCTTACTGTTGTGCTGTAACTCAGAGCAGACCTGGGTGTTGCCATCGAGATTCTTGACATAGCTATAGAATGCTTTGCGGTTGTCCTTAGAATTAGTGATGATTTTGTTTTCGTAGCTAGCTTTGGAGGATCTTATAAGGGATCTCAACTTCTTACTGAGGCTGACCAGGGAGCTCCTCCACTCATGGGATTTTACTCTCTTTTGCAACAGTTTCTTCCTTCTGTTGTACAGTTTGTTTATGACAGGGGACCACCAGATTGGCTTCCTTTTTTTTGGAGGATAGCGTCTTGGTTCTGTTTGGGATAGCACGATCCTTGCACTCGTGTAAGTGCTTATAGAGTGCATTTGTGTAGGGTTCAGCAGTTGTAACTGTATTGTCCATCTGCATGGGTGTCATGAAGTTCACCACTTCTGTCTTAAGAAGCATGAAGTTGGCTTTGGAGAATTTGTTTACCCTAGTTTCCTTAATGGGGGGTGGGGGCGGGATGTGGATATCAAGGGTGAATAGCCTATGGTCAGATTGGACCAATGAGGAGTTGAATTCATGTGTGGAACACCGGTCACTCATGTTGGTAATGACTAGGTCTAGGATATTGTTGCCCCTGGTGGGGGTGTGGAAAAGCTGATCCAGGGCATTGGAGTTTATGAATTCCAGAAAGCGTTGAGCTAAGGAGTTGGCACACGAGTAGTTTTCCCAGTTAATGGTGGGGTAGTTGAAGTCGCCCATTATTAGGGTGTTTACTTAATTAAAAAATCCCAAGTACTAAAGGTGCATCAAACAAGAACAAAAAATGAGGAAAAGAATTTATGCACCACCAAGCTGAAACGCTGTATTGTAATAATCTCCACAAACAACAGCATGTTAGGCGTATGTACGTATTTCTTGAAACAAATTATAAATTCCAAGATCTTTCAGAAATATAGTGAAACAGCAAGTCTATTTAGCAATTAAGACAGCACTTACTTCATAAAGTTCTCATCAGCTGTGCTAACTTACTTTCAGTCTTAAGTTGTAGTCTTGGTTAGTAGTTCCCTTAAAAACTTCAGGATTGATGCCAGGTTAGCAAATGCTTTCAAACTGTAAACTGAAGCCCTTTTTCATTAGTCCAAGTCTCATTAAAACCAAAAAAAAATTTTATTTCACAGTTTAAAACAACGCTTGCTTCCACAGGGCTCTCATCAGCTATGCTGACGTGCTCTCAGTTCACAATAATAAGTTCTGAATAATAATTTTCTTTAAAAGCTTTAAAATAAATCCCAAACTAAAAAGCTCGCGCTGGTGAGCTTATTTAGTAAAACACACACGAAAAGTGCTTTCGGCTGTTAGCCTTCTTCAGTTCAATGAAATTTCAGTTTCTTAGTTTCAAAATGTAAAATAACTACTAGCCATTCAGGTGTGTGTTTTACTAAATAAGGTCACCAGAGCAGAGGATTGCAGTTTTGCCCACAGTTAGTTGCACTTGGATAACCTCGGATGCATTATGCTGAGCAACTATCCTGGAGGTGTGGATATCTCTAATGAATATGGACACACTTCTGCCTTTGGTGTTTCGATCCAGGTTACATGGCCGAAAAGTGTGGTATGAGTTATAGCCTGGCAGTGCAGGGGTGCTCTTTGGAGCCTTGAACCAGGTCTCAGTCACTGCATAGATATTGATGTTCTCCATTTTAAGGAGTGCCTCGAGTGAGTGCATTTTGAGATTTAGACTTCTAGCATTGAGTAGCATTACCCACAGTTTTTGCTTGCCTATTCATGTTACAGTAGTGAATTTGCCATTTGAACCTTGCCTAAAAAAGGCACTATTGGGGCAGCAAGAGCTTTAGCCAGTATCCGGAATCCCAGGGGCGACAGGTGCAGGCCTTCTGTAGCAAAGCATCGTGGTCTGTCGACCATGTCACCCCAAGCAGACAGATACTGGACCCCCTTAGAATGACACCAGAAGCTTAGCCAATTGTTGAAGTCAGTCATTTTGTCCTTGTACTGTGGTATCATTCTGGGCAATGGCAGAATGCTACTCAGGGCTAGGGTCATACCTGCCTGGGCTACAAGATTGGAGAGCTCTTCCATGTCTCTTTTCATGTAGTCCAGGGAGGTACATCTCATGTGATTCATCCCAACATGGACAATGACAGAGTCATATTTGTACTTGTGGAGTGAACTGAGTGCGTGGGTTATGTGGCTGAGTGGGACATCAGTGTGTCTGACTATAGAGTCACCTATGACTAGTGTGTTGGGTACGTTGTTTTGCCTTATTGGCTGTGGTTGAGTGGCACACTGAGTCTGTGGGCTGTGTGTCATTTGGGTTGTGTTAGGGGATGGAGGTTGCTTGCGTTTCTGCTTTGGAGGTCTCTGTTGCTCCGCGAATGTTTTTGTGTTACTATGTGTGGATTTTGGTGGTGTAGATTTAGTGAAACTATGTGATGAGTGTGGTGTGGTGCAAATGTTTAGCTTCTCCTCTTGACTGTCAAGTTTAGTCTTGGTTGGAGAGAGCTTTACCTCCAGTTTGGCTAGATAAGTGCATCTCTCACAAGTTGTAGTGTTGGGTGGTAGGAGGAGAGGGTTGTCTGTGTACATGAGGCAATGTCTACATTGCCTCAGGATGCCCATATTCATCAGATAGACAGAAGAGAACACTGGTTGTTAGCCTTCCTTTAAATCACTTCCATTATTGCCTCTTTCCAAGAGGCTGAGACGTTCCCAGTTGCAAGTACCGAATTGTATAGAAACAGGAGAGTATCCATGAAGTCTTTCCCATTGCCCTCCACAGATCATTGGCCAGTCCATCTGACCCTGGAATTTTTTTTGAGATTACTGTCTCTTCAGAATGCTTTCCGGCTTGTTCTAAGAGTCTAAGAAATGACACTGGGACTCCTGTAAAATTTGTAAATTTGGTTACCCATGGCAATGTTTTCATTGTCATCTTGAGTCACTACATAAACTTGCTTGATTTATTTGAGGATATCTTGAGTGTTCTTAACTTTCTTCTACTAGTTGGAGAAAAAAACAAATCCACTGTGCAGTCGGCCATCTCCTATTTCACTGCTCATGATTTTTGATAGGGAGGGATCATTTAAAAAAAAACATTCCTGTACCTCTCTCTCTTAGGAACTCCCACTTTTTGCCCAACTTTTTTCTGACATTTGATCCTCTTTATTATATACCTGCTCATCCACTGGGTATCCCATATATCCCATATGCCTTCTGTTGGCTAGCTCTGCCAGGATATCCGTCAGCTCATGCAAATGTTGCCTTTTCTCACACATTTCTAACATGAGTAAATTTTACCTATCCTTAAAATATGACTTTCATAAATTTAGAAGAAAATTTGGAAATTTTGAACTAATCTTTGGATGATGTCCTCAGTTTGAATATTCAGTGGCTGTGTTAGTATTTCACCAGACTAGTTAAAACATGAGATGTTATGTTGTCCTATCTTGCTTTCATTCTTGCTAGTTGGTTTTGGAACTGATCATTGGTTCTGTCTCGGACTTTTCTAAAGCTCGAGAGTTTCCATTGGCTCGAGGCTGTGCCCTATCCCATCATGCCTAGGGAAGATAACCCAGATCTCATTTTGATCAGGTGCTTTCCACTAGGCTCCAGGCTAAGTAGAAAATTTTCTTTCTCTTACTGGATAAAAATTACTGTTTTTTGGCAAATTGTGTGTTAATAGTTTTAATATTACTTCCTTCCTGTCGAATTTGTTTGAGTTGCTGTTTTTTTTGTCTGTTGCTGGCCGTTGTCTTTCATTAGACGTTTTTCCTACCCTATCTCATGGCCAAACTCCTTTTAGTTAGTTTGTTATTTAAATTATTTTTTTCCCTTTCTATATTTTCGCCAAGGAGTTTGTTTACGTTAGAGGGCTCCTTGCATCAGCCTGTTTAAATTAGAGGGCTTCTCTTCCCTTTCTTCTGTCCTTTCCACACATTAGGAGTTGTCGTTTAATTTAGAGACTTCTTCTCTTACAAGAGTTGATTGTCATTTAACTTGGAGACTTCTCCTCTGGTCCCTTTCTACAGTTCTTGTTGGTTCTTGTTTGTAAAAACAAAAACTGGTTGTTGTTTGATGTAAGTTAGTTTATTTTCATAGTTAAATTTACAGTTAGTCATGTCCAAAGATGGTAAAGAATCAAAGCTTTCTGGCTTCAAAAAGTGTGACCGATGTAGCCAGAAAATGTCCTTAACAGATGGACACACCAGCTGTGTGTCCTGTTTGGGTGCTGTCCATCTGCAGGAATCGTGTGCAGTTTGATAACCTTTTAGATCCAGAGTTTTACTGGACAGTAAAAAATAAACTTATTGTTAGGGGTCTACTCAAAGTTCCTTTTTCTGAGGCAATTGAAGGGAAAAGGACTTCCTCTTGACCATCACAGTTTCAATCACCAAAATCAGACAAATCTTCAAAAAGAACTTCTTCCTTGGTGCCAGCATGTAAACAGGTGAAGAAGCAGGGAAAAAGACTCATCCACGGACCAGAAGGCCTTCAGGCCCATAAAATCTGTCTCTTTGGCTCCACTGCTTATTTTGGAACCGATGGAATGTCGTAGTCGCAGGCGGTCCCCTGTATTGGAACCAGTCTTGTCAGTACTACATTCACCCATACTGCAGTCAGCCATATCCTCGGCTCCGTCCTCTCTGTCCTCCAGGAACCTGTCAGACAACGACATTGAGTGGGTGGTAAAGAGGCTACTACAGACACCGGCGCTGGCAAAGATCCTTTCAAGCCCTCCCAGACTGGAGTCAGCTCAGACAACCAGCGCTACCCCCATGCCAGTTCCTCCTCTAACCCAAGTGGCGGCTTCAGAACCAGAGTGCTTAGATTTGATAGTAGTGGAACCGTCGGGTCGAGACCTGATCCAGGATTTTCGGTCCCGACTTCTGTTCTGACATCCTCGATGCCATCGTCTTAACAATGAGTCTAGGGGACGATGCTCCCTCATTGGGTCTGGAGAGTAGGATCGGGTTGGGCACCTGTCTGATCCGAATGTACCTCTCAGAGCGGGTCATTTTGTTGCCTACATCGGCCTGTGGCCTTGGTTCGGGGGCAGTCTCCTGGTTCTTCGGAGCTGGGTGCTCCCTCGGAAGGGGGACATGGTGCTGTTGAGGTCATGAGGAGAGTGCTGTCACCCCAGATGGCTCCACTCTCGGATCCAAGCACTCTTCCCCCAAAAGTGCCGAAGTCTCCTTCTCTACCATCCCTCTCCCCAGGCATAGAGACCCGATGTCCCAGGATGCCCCATTGGGTGAAATTGTTTCTTCTGAAACCTTCCCAGAGTATCCCTCTGGAGAGGTTCTTCTGAAGAGAGCATGTAAGAGGAAACATCTAGACTCCCCTGAGGAGTCTGTCACTTCAGACATGGATCTAGATTTTCAGAAGGGTCCCCACGGTCACCCTCCAGGGATGTCTCCTTTGCATACATCCTAGAGATCCTTAAACAGAAAGGTGGCTGGAAGTTCATAAACTTTTCTGAGGATGAGTCCGTGTACCTGGAGGTGTTCGGGTCTCGTCCTTCCTCCTCTTGAGGGACTCAGCCTTTCGACCAGCTGCTTAACGTAGTCAGTCAAAAGGCGTAGGACTCTCTAGAATTTGTGGAACCCTTTCCGAGGAGGCCCAAAAAATTCATTACTTCCCCCTCCGACAAGGAATTTTTGTCCAAAGGTGTCCCAGTAGATGCTATGGTGGTGGCTGCAGTCGCAAAAAAGGAATTGTCTGAGACTTCCTCATCTGTCCATCCACTGAATTAAGAATCTCGCATGATGGACAGATACGGAAAGTATATGTTTTCATCAGCAGCTTTTACACTCAGGTCATTGAACTATTTCACTCATTTCACTAGACTTCAGAGGGATCACCTAAAGGAGTTTAATGATACCATCCAAGGTTCTACAGCTGCTAGGGTTTCAGACAAGGTGACCGCTCAGCTTGCTACCTTAAACTCTGTAGTCAACTCCTCCATGCGGCTTATATATTATGCAGCTGATGGAGCTAGTAGGGCAGTGGGTACAGGAATCTCCCTAAGGAGACACTCCTGGATGCTCCTATGCGAGTTCCTTTTGTTAATGCTCCATTCAATGGCATATCTTTGTTTGACCCAAAAGTGAAAGAAACTCTGACCAGGTGCGAGCAGGAAGGCAAGACTCTTTCTGCCATGGGAGTATGTTTTTCCCTCCATACCAGGCCTTATCCCAAGGGCCAAAAGGGGAGAAAGATGTGGTTCTGTAAGTCCCAAAGAGTTCTTCCAGATGCACATGGTGATTCTTCCCCCAGGGGCAAAGGGGGAAATGATAATGGAAGATGCCGACCTCGTGGCAGATGGGGTCCATAAAACCAGGGCAACAGTGATACTTTTTCTGGTAGGCCCTTCCAGCGCTCCTTAAAGGAGGCCTGCCTGTCGACCTCTGGAGGCAGTCGGGGGTCGATTATCACTCTACCAAACGCTTGACTAAATAGTAAACAAGACAAATGGGTAGAAATGATAATATCCAGAGGCTACACCATACCCTTCTTCTCCCCCTTAGAAAAAAGATCAGTCCTGGACTTTCCACCCAGTCAGAGGGATCAGGCAACCCTAGAAGTTCAAAGGTGGCTAGAAAAAAAGAGTCATCCAAAACGTCCCTGCAGACCAAATTGGATCCGGAACTTACTCGAGGTTCTTTTTAGTTCCAAAAAAGACTGGAGGCCCATTTTGAATTTCAACACACTAAACAAGTTCGTAAAGAAATCAAAGTTCTGGATGGTGACACTGCAGTCAGTACTTCCGTTTTTGGGAAAAGACAATTGGATGTGCTCGATAGATCTCCAGGATGCGTACTACCACATAAAAATGGACAGGCAATCCAGGAATCACCTACACTTTCAGCTGGGGAGCCCGTCATTATCAATTTCGAGCTCTGCCCTTTGGTCTCACTACAGCCCCCAGAGTGTTCACCAGATGCATGGCAGTGGTCACAGCTCACTTGAGATGTCTAGGATTCCAAGTGTTTCCATTCCTGGACGACTGGCTCCTAACTGCCACCACCGAGCATCTTCTGATCAAAGCAAGAGACACCACTATTCACCTATGTTCACAGCTGGATATTACAGTAAATTTCGAAAAGTCTGCCTTGTTGCCATCACAACATATTATATTCATAGGAGCAGACTGAAATACAAAAGACAGGGTGCAAACACTACGTAATCAAGTGTCCAATTTGCTTACAAAAAGGAAAGTACAGGCAAAGATTGTCCTGAAGGTTTTAGGTACCATGGCGGCAGCTATTACTCTGGTACCTCTTGCACGTTTACACATGAGAGTCCTCCAGTGGTTACTTTTTGCTCAATGGTCCATGCAGGAGTTACCCATGTCCCACAAAATTATCATTACAGATTCCTGCAAGAGGGACCAGAGTTGGTGGCTTCAATCTAACCAGGTACTTCTGGGCAAGACCTTTCACTCTCCCACAACCAGTAGCCACAGTAACCGTGGACACTTCCCAGATAGGGTGGGGGGGGGCATTATCTGGGAAAGACTGTCCAAGGAACTTGGCAGGAATACGAGTACCACTTGCATATAAATGTCCTAGAGATTAGGGCGGTGCTCTTGGCATTGTAGGCATTCCAGAACTGCCTTCCTCTAGGAACTATTGCAATCCAGATGGACAACATGTTGGTCGTGTGGTATATAAACAAGGCGGAACCAGATCTTACTCCCTGTGTCGCGAGGCTCAAAGAGTATGGCAATGAGCAGTCTCTTCCCAATGCTTTCTGATAGCATCACATATCCTGGGGAAATCCAACATGATAGTAGACAGGCTAAGCAGAGCTATTCTATTGCCTCACGAGTGGTCCCTAAAACAGGAAATTGTGAAACAGATTTTTCGCAAGTGGGGCCAGCCTTGCTGCGACCTGTTTGCCATGTCCCTGAACGCCAAATGCATTAGCTACTTTGCCCTGATCCCCCCTCTGGGGGAGTGACCAAGGAATGCACATGTACACGATTGGCCCCCAGGTCTTCTTTATGCCGTTCCTCCATTCCTGTTAATCCCGAAAGTTCTTCAGAAAGCCATTTTGTTGAGATGCACGTTAATGCTCATTGCCCCATACTGGCCCCATCTACAAGAGGAGCCCTGGATTCTGGACCCAGTGCCAGACCTCCTAACACATCTGTCAGGGACATTCCATCCTTCGATCCAAACCCTCAAATTAACAGCTTGGCTGCTCCACTTCCTATCTTAACCAGGCTCCCAGATATATCTCCTGCCGTAAAACATCCTGGCTTCATCCCATAAGACCACAACTAGGAGACTTTATGCTAGCAAGTGAAAAAGGTTCTCTTGTTGAGCTTCCAGCAATCATATTGGTCCCTTCACAGCCCGTGTAACATCCGTCTTAGGCTTCTTGGCAGACGTTTTTATTGAAGGGACAGCAGCAGCTACCATACAAGTTCAACTAGCCGCCATAGCCAGCTACCACGTAGGAAATATGGGATCAAAAATCATGCGTCACAGACTGTGCAAGGTCTTTCTGAGAGGTACCTTTTTACTAAGTCCTCCAATAAAAGAACCACCAGTTCCTTGGGACCTCAGTCTAGTATTATCCACCTTAATCCTTCAACGATATGAACCAACTTCTTCTTGTCATCTAAAGTTCCTAATTTGGAAAACAGTCTTTTTGGTGGCCATTACGTCATCCAGGAGGGTATCAAAACTTCAAGCGTTATCCATACGCCCTCCCTACCTAGTTTTCCATAAAGATAGAGTCACCCTTAGAACCAATCCATCCTTCTACCCAAAGTTTGTTCTGAGACTAACTTGAATCAATCCATTGATCTACCCGTTTTCTTCCCCAACTAGGACAACAAGGCAGAATATAAACTTCACCAATTGGATATGCACAGGCAGCTACATTTCTCCTTACACAGAACAAAGAAATTCAGGAAATCTGATCAATTATTCGTGTCCTCAGATAAAAAGAATGGTGCTCCAATATCAAAGGTCATTCTGTCAAAATGGCTTACTGATACTATTACTTCTCAAAATAGAAAACTACCTGGAAAAATTAAGGGTCACTCAACAAGAGCTATCACAACCTCAACTGCTTTTCAGGCTAGGTTACCTATGGATTAAATTTGTGCTGCAGCGACATGGGTTAAACATCATACCTTTATCACTCATTACAAAGTAGATGTGGCCTCCCGGAACAGGGCTTCCTTTGGATGCACTGTACTGAAGAGCTTGTTAACTTGAGCCATCCAAGAAAGAAGGTGCTAGGGACGCTGTCCCAACCAGCAAGAATGAAGGCATGAGATAAGACAACATAACATAAAGAAGTTATGTACTCACCATAACATTTCATGTTTCTCTCCATCTCACAATCATTCATGCATTCCACCAACCTTCCCCCATCCTTCACCCCTGGAGGATCGAGAGTTCTTTATTGGATGCGGAATTCATGTTCTCTGATTCCCTTCTTTGTCTTGCGGGGCATATGTCTGTAAACATACCTTGAATCTATGTTTATGATTTCTATTCAGCTTAGTAATTGCAAACAAGATCTGGGTTGTCTTCCCTAGGCATGATGGGATAGGGTATAGCCTCAAGCCATTGGAAGCTTTCGAGCTTTAGAAAATGCCAATTTGGAACCAATGATCAGTTCCGAACCCAACCAGCAAGAATGAAGATAAGATGGACAAAAAACATGGAACCTTATGGTGAGTACATAACTTCTTTTTATATTTAGCCATTGGTGGACTTATAGTACTTGACAAAAGTGTTTCCAGGTTGAAAAGCTGTAAATATATTTTAATTTGTTAGGTTATTTCAAAATTATTTGGCATACTTACAGACTTCAATGTGTTTCAGATCAGCATGCTTGACAGAGGGACTAATGTGATCCTAAAAACATTAATCAAGTACATCTAAATATAATACAATGTGATTAGTCATAAACTGCATCTGCATTGTTTTAAAAATAGAATCTACTTGCATGAATCAGTCATTGAATTTAATGCCCCTTCTGGCATGTATTTGCCCAGATGTGTGTACAACTTGGACCCCCACATAGATACCTTACTAAAGGGTTACAAGGCCTAAACAACATAGAGCAACTAAAAGCCTTCTCAGTATACTCTGTATCCTACAGACTGATAAGAAGTGACCTATGTCTAGTGTACAAGGCATCCTCAAACCCAGTACTGATGGACTTACTGCAGAGGATACCACTGCTCAGGAACAGTTCCCCCATCCACATAAAACAAATTTCATCCCTACCAGTATTGAAGGGCAACTTGGATTTGTGGGTGGGAGGCACAAAATTTACTGCAGGACTCCCTCTGTGCTATTAATAAAATGAGGCAGCTCCTAAATGCTTTATCCCATGCATATGTCTCCTCAGATTATCTATAGTATGATTCCAGTTATTCTCTTTAGGGGTAGTATATAATTAGCAACCATGGTGTGGTTAAGGTCAATCTCTAACCAAATGGGATAGGTTAATTTGAATTCAAAAAGGGGAATCAACTAGGCTTAAAATGGCCCATAAGCGCAGCTAGCCTAGTACTTACTACGAACCTATGAATAGTCCCACATTTAAGCCATTTGTAGTCTAGGTTTTCTTTTTTTGATGTCTGACCAATGTGGCTAAATACGATCCCTGGAGAAGATAAAATATGTATTTTGGCAAACATTTAAAGACTGAATCATCTTTATTTTACTGAGGTCTGTTTTAACAATGGGGAATATGTTAGCAAAGGCTGTTCTCGCTAGTGGATCACTGTAGCTTTATTTTTTTATTTTTTTTTTATCTTAGCTTTCTTTAACCAGATCCATTGTCAAATAATGAGAGTAAATCCTACATTTTGAGGAATTACGCATTTTTAAAATTAATCTGATATTTTGTTTAATTATAAGTTGGCATAGACAAATTTCCTTTTAGAAGTCTGGCTCTAGCTTAGCATTAGTAATGAGCACAATCAACTTTTTTAGTATATTTTGGGGGAGTGATATAAGTAGTCTAAGTAAAGGCACTAATTTGGGTTTTATTTTTACTTTAAAAATGCTGGCTATTAAATTACTGACCCAGCTTAAGTGCACGAGTCGTTCTGAGTAAATGGTTGCCCCCTCAAGTAGCTCTATTAATGTGAAAGTTCAAACTGTAATCAACAGTTTTAAACAGTATTAGATTTCAGTGCAGATGTTTTGGGAGACGTAAGTGAAGGTGTGGCTGAAGGGAGGAACTATGAGAGATGGGATGATGCATATGATGCTGAAAAACGAAGTTACTGTGAAGTTTTGTCATTTGAACTGAGGGGAGCATAAATCGTTATTGAGAGTGAATGTCAGATATATTGCTAACGTTTAAAGGTGGAATCGTGAAATTTTAACTGGCTTGTTTGATAAGTAGCATGCACATTTTGTATTGGTCAGGGCAGATGAAACAGAAAATCTTAAGGAACAACAAGAAGCTTTTGGGCCCATTTATCATTAGTTGTCCAACATTTACCATAAAGCTTTGTAACTTCTTAGTGTACTTGAATCAGTTTATATGCTGCATTTCCCCCATATTCCTAACATTTCATAAATCTTGCATATCTTTTGCTATGGGATTGTCATTTTTCTTCATGCACATTAATGGCTTATATAATGAAAAAAAAGGTGGGGGATTTCTGACAAAATAACTCAACATAAGGGACTTCCATGATGATTGTATACTGATTGAAAGTTTAATTACTGCTCTCCCAGTAGAAAAAAAAAGAAACCGAGAGAAAGAGGCTAGTAAATTACAGTTTTAGTAAATTTGGTTACTGGCTACCAAGTACACTGCCTGGATAGAACAGGAAAGCTTCAAGAGCCTGAAAGAAACAACTAGAAAAGGTGAAAACATTAACTGGGAAGAGTCCTGCAGCTATTCAACAAAAAGCAGTTCAAGCTCCAACACTGATGCAAGACATGGCTACAAGAAATCTAGAGGAAAAAATAAAACGTGCTCAGAGCTGATTAAAATAAGCAAAACGTTGAAGGAGTATATCAACTCTGGAAAAGGCTGATAAAATGGAAGAAGCTTTAAACAGCCATTCAGGTGAACTGATAAAACTGCAAAAATCAGAGGTTGAAGTTAAGAAAAGGTTGGTTCAGTATGAGACTGCTCAAGAAAAGTTGTTTCAAAAAATGATAGAGTTAGAGGAGAGAGCACACAAGGAAAACCTGAGATTTTTTGCTGTGCCAGACAAACTGGAAGGAATAGACTGTATTAATTTTATGACAGCACAAATAAGTAACTGGACTGGTATTCCACAGCAAGATTTGATAACTGAAAGGGCACATCGTGTGTATGCTCCAGACCTGGTAATGAGAAGGTAGCCAAAACCTGCATTAATAAAGAAGTAATCATATCAGCCTAAGGGTAACAGAAGAACAGCCAGCTAGTCAGCCGATCACAGAACTTTAAAATTAAATACATAGTCAAAGTTGAGCAATTTCGTCTACTTACAAAGACATCATCAGAGCTGTGACTTTCAACTAAAAGTCATTCCTTTTGAACTGCATGAACTAAGCCACACCCCCACAGCACTCAGTCAAAAAGGATGACATCATCACTAGTTTCTTAAAGGGCACATGCAACACTTAGAGTCATATCCCTAGTAAAAATACATAAGTCCAGGGGACTACAATCACACCATACAAGCTCATTTTTTTAGTTCGCTTGAAATGAAAATGTCATGGAGACTAGGTAAATTGGCTGCATTGAGTCTATTGCTGCATCAAGTCTAATTTACCAATATATTTTATGGTGCAAGAGTTTGTTTTGCCAGTCCCCCCCCCCCCCATATGGTTTGACCTGTATTTGTTCCAAAATGAAGAAAACAAACTTGTTAAACTTAGAACATATACTTGAGTGTCTGGCTAAAGCACCCTTCATGTCTTGATGTGTTTTATACTATATAAGTGTGGTAAATATGCTTATTCAAGCCATTTTTAGTTTTGCCTACATAAAATGCTGTACATGAAGTACATATAGCCAAATGAATAATTGTCTGTTTGGCTCAGTTTTAAGTGCCACCATGCTTGTTACCAGCAGTTTTGTTCTTCGAGGGATTTTTGATAATTCATGTTAATGTAGGGGCATTGTGGATAATGATCACACTTGTGTGTTAGAAACCCCCCTTAGTTACTACTTCTGATGTTTCGCGGAATTTTTGATGTTTTTCAACGCAGTTGTTGGTAAAACGTGTTTTTCAATGCAATTGTTGGTCTCTCTGAAGTATTTCCTAGTTAAGTGGTGGTGCTTCACCGAATAATTTATTTTGTGTTGTTCTTTCAGTTCCTCGGCAGCTTTAGCAGTGTAAGTGTTTTTTTCCTGCTTTTTGATTATAACTCCAGAGTACAAAAACTTTATCACAGTGAATTAAGGAACAGAAAGTATAAAGTGGTTGTTGCCATACTTGTGGAGCTTATAACAAGAAAAATAACCAGAGGTCCTGCAGCGGTATTAGAGATATTTCACAAATTTTATGAACATTTGTATAAAGCAGAAAAATATGGAAATCTAGAAAGAGCACAAATGGAAATATGTATGGAAGACTTACGTATGCCAAGGTTAGATGTAGGTGAGGCTCAGCAACTAACAGTAAATACAGAAGGAAGAGTGATATAGAATCAGTCTGCAGGAAAGTCTCCAAGAGTAGATAAAATTCCTATGGAATTTGGAAGCTAGGAGGGAAGAATATGATAAAGATCTGGATAGTTTTGTTTCAACAGGAGTGGAAGCACAATCTTCCTGGAAGAAAGTTGTGGTGACTGTATTATATAAAAACTGTAAAGACCCATCCTAAAGTTCATATAGTCCCAATTCAATTTTAAACCATGATTGTAAAGTGTTTATGGCTACAATAGCTAAATATGGTAAAGGTGTTTCCAAAATTGATAGCTATTAATCAATTAGTTCTCTTTTTTTGGAGGGGAGGCAAACATTTGACATTAATATGGCAATGATGCTCCAGAGGGAAGCAGAGTATAAGAAAATACTGCTGTTGCTGGTGGGTCTTTATGCAGAGAAACTTTCAGCAGAGTAAGCTGGGATTTTACGAGTAGGGTAATAGAAGCATTTGCATTGTCTGATACAATAATAAGGTTAATTAGCAGCATACATAGGTTGGTACTAGGCAATCGGCCCTAGGGCCTATACAAGCCTAGCCATAACAATTCCTTGGATATTTCTTCCCGCATTATTTACTTCCCTGGACCCCTGTCTAGCAGGGTGACTGACGTGATCCCTGGAGTGAATTTCCTATCTCCCATCCAATCGTCAAGGTTTCTTTTGAAGAGTGCCAAGGAGGCACTCTGCTTGATATGTATGGGCAGTCTATTCCAGAGTATGGGGAGTCTCTGGGTCAGGAACCTATCCCTCTAGCATGTTTTGTTCATTGTGATGACATGGTTTAGATCCTTGGAGCGTGTGGCTCTGTGGGATTGGGATTTCTTTAAGTGGAGCATGTCCAACAGCTCAGGGTTTGAGGTGGCCTTGTATGTTAAGCAGAGATCGCCTCTGAGTAGATGATTTGCCACAGAGTATAGCTGCAGTTTTTTTAGATGGTCAGTATAGGGCATCTGCTTTAGGCCTGTGATTCTTTTAGTGAAGTATTTCTGCGGCCTTTCCAACTGTTGCAGACGTCTTGTGAGGTACATACCAAACAGGGAGTTGTACTCTATAATGGATATAATGAGGGTCGAGTACAGTGGGACAATGACCTCCTTTTTTCTGGATGAAAATCCCTTAGTGATGAGGTGTGCCACATAGAAGGATTTCCTGACTGTTGTGGTGATGTGGTTATCGAAGGTGAGCCCACTGTCCACCTGTGCCCCTAAGTCTCTCATCACACTTTCGGTGTTTAGTGTACTGCCACCTATGTGGTAATTCATGGATACATGTTTTTTCCCAAAGGGGATAACTGTACATTTCTTGGCATTAAGCTTGAGCCCATGGCTCTGGCACCAAGCATGTTTCTGTAAGGCCTTTTTGTAGAATATCCACATCATTTGGGGATTCAGTAATGGCTCCCAATTTGCAGTCATGTGCGAACTTAGTGTTGGCCTGTACTTCAGAAAAGTAGATGCCAAACAAGAGCAGTCCCAGGACTGAACCCTGAGGTATTCCACTTGTCACTTGTCTGGAGCTGGATTTGGAGTCTGCTACTTTTACAGTCTGGGTTCTGTCAGTAAGCCAGTTGACAACCCATCGAGTGATGTAGGGATTTTGCCCAGCTTAGTAAGTTTATCTATGATTCCAGAGTGGGGGATGGTGTTGAAGGCCTTGTCGAGGTCCAGATAGGCTGTGTGGACCGCCTTACCCTCGTCTACAGCTCTGGAGACTGATTCGAAGAAGTCAGTCAGGTTCAGGAGACAAGATCGTCCCTTCACGAACCCAAACTGGGTGGGGTCCAATGTTTGAAGGTTGACAATGTCTTTGTTTATAAGTTCCATGATAATGCTTTCCATGCCTTTGCAGATCAGGCTTGTCAGACTGATGGGACGGTAGTTCCCAGGATCCAGGGTGGAGCCCCCCTTGTGGAGTGGGATAACTGTAGCAGTGTGCCACTCTGTGGGCACGAAGCCTGAGGTGAGGCTATGATTAAACATAACACTTAGGTGAGGTGCCAGTTCATTTTGTAGTTCATGTAGTACACAGCCCGGGATGTCATCTGGTCCCATGGATGCTGTATTCTTAGCTTTGGAGAGTGCGGTTTCTACCTGTGTGGCTGTGATTACCGGAATTTGGCAATGTTTTGGTATTGAGATGGGGCCTTTAGGGGGTGAGAGGGGGGTGAAGTTTGCACTAAATCGATCTGCCAGGATGTTGGCAATATCCTTGGGTTCAGTATATTTAATGCCATTCTGTTGTAGCTCAGAGCATATCTGAGCATTGCCATTTAGATTCTTGACATAACTATAGAATGCCTTGTGGCTGTCTTTCATGAGGGATTGCAGGCAAAAATTAAAGCGGGAGGGTTCTTTTCTAACAATTAATAAAGGACTGAGAAATTTAAGGATGTAATTGGTATTGTAATCAAAAAAAAGTTGGCTTTATTTGCAGATGATATAGTTTTGTATGTGATAAAACCCAGAAAAGTTTATCTCAGTGTTGTGGAACATCTTGACAGTTTCAAGTCTTAGGAGTATGGATTAAAAAGGATCCGCTTATG
The DNA here is from genome assembly GCF_019279795.1 of Protopterus annectens. Lineage (NCBI taxonomy): Eukaryota > Metazoa > Chordata > Ceratodontiformes > Protopteridae > Protopterus > Protopterus annectens. The sequence continues at coordinate 540,718,502 of NC_056731.1, forward strand.
ACAGCTAAGGATATGTGGGAAGAATCTAAAAAGATAATACAAAAACTGAGAAAATGAAAGTTTTTATTTATGGATATGGATAGCAAGATACAAGTAGTGAAAATGTTTTTAGTTGGTTTAATGTTATATACAGGCCAGGCATATTTTTTATCAAACAGAGGAGAAATTGTGGACAATAATTAATAAAGGGTTGAAGGAAAATTTATCTGGGAGGGATGGAGGGCAACGTTCAAGTGTGATAAGTTGATCCTTCCAGCAGAACAAAGTGGTTTAGGATTACCCAATTTGAAGGGATATTTTAGAGCTACACAGTTAAGGCTGTTATATATAACACAAGCAGAAAGCTATATTTCACAGTGGAAAGGGATGTTGACAATAAAGGGGAAATTTAATGAAATAAGGAGAGAGCGCTATTTTGAGTGCAGATCCTTAAGAAGAATAACAGCAGCTGTACAGAATATTATTACTGGGCACATTGCCGGTGCTGTAAAGAGCACTTTTGGCTGACATCAATGATTGAAACAATACTTATTTTGTGAACTTTAATTTTACTTTGACTTAGGAATGGGGTCCATTCCTGTCATGGTATTAGAAACCCAAAAGATTTGGAGAAATTAAAACAAGTATATTATATTCATAAAGTAGGAGAAAGTATTCTAAAAATCTAAGCCAACATGAAAATGGAGAAAGGAGATTTTATTTCAAAGGGGATGACTTCATTTAGGGGTACAGATAATAGGCACAAAGGGGCTGGAATTTATTGGAGAAAACTGCCAAAGGAAGGAACCAAGGTATTTTGCATCAAATAACTAGAGAGAGAAAGGTAGTACAATGGGAAGAGATCAAGGCGACATTTGGACTTCAGGCTAGAGAATGCCTTCCCTATCCGGGATTGCTGTCAGAGTACTGGCAAAGAGAAAGGGATAGTGGCATCCTAAGTAAAAGACTCCCTCTGTTAGAGTTTTTAATTTAATCTAAACAGAAGCTCCTCTTTAAAAAGGGATGATTATTATGGCATTTAAAATATTGTGAAATATATATAGGAATCAGAGGAGGTTAGAAAAGATTGGGAAGAGAGAGTGACACTGGATAAGAAATTCACAAGAACATAGGAGGACACACACACACATATATATATATATATATATATATATATATATATATATATATATGCACACACATATATATAAGGCTCTCAAGTATGCAACAAAGACTGGAAGATTTAGAATTTTTTTGCTTTTTAAATGTTTACATAGGTATTTTTATACCCCATCAGACTGCAAAGAATTTTTCCTCAGGTTAGATGGTAAGTGTTGCAGATGTGATGAGGAATAAAGTGGTAATTGGGAATATATAATGTCCTTCCATTCATATGCTGCTGTATTCATGACATCAGGAGTTTGCCTTTGATGAACTCGTATACGTCCGGCCGTCATACAAAAGTTAAATGCTACTGCAAGAGTGTGAGAAACATCCTGCCACTCTCTCTCGGACGTTGGGTATAAATCGGACATCAGCACACCTTTCTCAGAACTTTTCTGCCGTCTGTGTGACTGCTAACATTGGTCTTTGCTTTTCCAGAAAAAGCGTTTTTCTACATCTGACTTCAGATAACTACCCCTTAGGGGTTTTCTGTTTTGTTACTTGCTGCTGTTTTGGGTTACATGTCTGGTAATAAGGGCAAGTGTAGGTGTGGAAGGCAAATTCCACATAAGGATTCACATGAGCGCTGCCTATGCCGAAAACACGACTATACCACCTGTAGTTTTTGTTAGGCCTTTTTCCCCAAGACCCTTAGAAGCCATCTACCTGCCTTAAAAATATACCTTGAGAATCAGAAACTGAAACGTTTAGCTTCTAGAATGGACCCGATGTCGGAACACTATGACCAGCCCCCAGTCAAGAAAGCCAAAAAGAGTAGGCTTGAACCAACTGCTGCGCCCTCCACTCCAGCAGTACCTCTTGAGGCTAGTGAAGGCTCTGAGACAGAGTCCTCAGAGCTTCCTTTGGCAGAAGGCTCGGAGGATATCAGTTCTTTGCCCAAGGTCACGTACCGGAGGAGATCTCAGGCGTCCAATTTGGTCACCAAGGATGAACCTAGGCTTGTTATATCCGAAGGTCCGCGTGGTGTGTCTCAAATCATTGTACATGAGGACATAGTCTCTGACGTTGTTGAGTGCCAGCTGGTATCAGGCCCTCAAACCCTCCACCACATTTCAGAATCCTCTCCACCAGAGACCCATAAGAAGAGAAAAGAGAAAACAAAACCTATTTCTCAGCTCCTGTCTTTTTTGCCTGTCGATCAGTTTCCAGATTGGCAGGCCTTCACCCAAGGCCTTCTCGATGCCTTCCTGGCCTTGCGTCAAGGCCAGAATGTTTTTGCTTCTTAAGTGTTTACATAGGTATTTTTATACCCCATCAGACTCCAAAGAATTTTTCCTCAGGTAGATGGCAAATGTTGCAGATGTGATGAGGAAGAAAGAGGTAATTGGGAATATATGTTTTGAGGTGTAATTAGATGGTAGACTTCAGAAATTCCCTACAGAGCACAACATCAGAAATATTGTGTGAGCAAGTGGATGCAACTAAGAAAATGATTTTTTGAGCTGTGATAGAAGATCTGAATTGCCTAGCCATAGTAAGGCCTTGTAAAATTTATTTCTGGTATCTGCCAAAAAAGCAGTTACTAGAAAATTGAAATAAAACGTCTAAACCAATTGTATTTGAAGTATTGACTATTGTAACAGAGGTACAAGAACTGGAAGTGGTATCGTTAGTAAAGGATAGGAGCAAATTACTTAGAAAAAAATAAAAAATGTGGGCACAATACATGCAGAATAATGCTGTGAAGGAGAAGCGAAACTTAATGAAAGGCAGCAGTTTATGTAATGTTGGATTGATAGTTATACAAAAAAAAAACATGTAATGAATAATGTTTGTAACTAGGAACATGTTAATATGTTCTATTTTCTTTTATATAAATGTGCATTTGCCTATGTCTTAAGTGATAATTTAGTAAAGATATTAAAAATAACTCATAGTACATAAATCTTAGGATTGTTTTCCTGCAGGAAAGCAATCAGATGAGATTGTGTGGATTCCTTACCAATATAAGATGTTACCTTAACTGAGGTGCAAAAGTAAGAAGAGAGGTTTCATGAAGTTATGGAAAAATATTGTTATGCTTCAAATATATAAATAAAAAAGATAAAGTAGGTTTGCTTTCCCTTGTAGTAATAAAAGTTGACAGATTATGGATACTGGCCAACATATTCTGGTTTCCTGGGATGGGGAGTCAGTTTAGCTAAAAAACATTTAGACACTGACTGGGATTTATTAATGTTTACACTGCAGTAAGTGCAAGCTGAGTGAACAGAAGCCACAAGCATAACTCACACCTTCTTCCTCCTAATTTTAGTTTTTCTACTGATTTTCTTGCAGCCTTAAATATTGAGGGGGATTCATAAGTTACCAGAAAGTGTACAAGTGCACTTAGTGTAATTTTTCTGAGTGACTCGAAAGTACAAAGAATTGTGAATACAGATCGTGTACACTAGGTGAAGGTGTTAATGAATCTGGCCAGTTATTTTGAACAATACTAAATGGGCACTAATAATGGGAGTGGGGGTTAACTGAATACTAAATGACTCGGATTTAAGTTTTTCTAAGAAGTTAAGATTTAGTTCCTGTATTTAAAGCTTTGAGCAAATTTGTTTGATTTTCTTAATTTAAAGGATTCTTACTTGGTGAAGGATCAAATGTTTCTGGAATTCACATATTACTCGTATATAATTGGTACACAAACCTGGACTGATAAAATACTGATATCACATGATTTGTCCTGTAAAACACAGTAAACTTTTCTAATTTCATATCATAGCATGCTGATACTAAAATATAAGAAGATTTCAGTAGACTTCCCTTAAAATATGTTTGGTCACATACTGTGAACTTAAAGGAGTTTAAATCCTGGTTTCATTTAAAATTGGGGATTGGTGCAGTGGTTTAGTTCTTTATTTCTTAAACACAAGATTCAGGATTTGATTCTCACCTTTGAAGGAAAATTGGCTAAGGTTAAATTGGCCCACACTATGAAAAATCATAATTTGTGACTCCTTTAAAGCTTAAAAGCTTATATATATATATATATATATATATATATATATATATATATATATATATATATATATATATATATAGATCAATATAGATAGATAGATATGGTCAATCTTTTGCTTAGTGTAAAAGTAAACTCAGAAAGTTGGATTGGGATCTTCTGGTTGCTCAGACCAAACAGCATATTGCCAAATCTGAAATTCAAAATAGTGATAAATGTAATAAGGCAGAGATTAGAAACCAAAAATACTCTGAATTCTTATCTCCTAAAATGAATAAACAGAACATTTTGTCTCCTTAAATCAAAATTATCTTGGCTTCAACTCTGTAAATGAAGCCATCAAAGCTTTTATTGACAAAGGGCATTTGATGATTTCTTCTGGTATGAAAGATAAACTTATTAACAACTTTGTTAAATTGTCACTTAAGACAGACAAACATACATTAACAGAAAACAAAACAAACCATATGAATATTTTTCCATCCACGTAATTGTCACGTATCTTTTCTTTTTTTGATTACCAGCAGTCCAACATTACATAACTTGCTGAATTCCTGTCTTCCCTTAAAACCTCATTCTTTCTCCTGAACATTATTCTACATGTATTACCTATCCCTCTCTAGTAATTTGCTCACAATATTTTGTTTCTTTTCCAGTTTTCTCCATTAAATTCCAGCCTCATCTTGCCTATTTTCTGTACCTCTACTTGAAGTCATCGTCTCCCATGCACAAGGTGTATGGTTCGATCCTGACCTCCAACCATTGCCTGTATGGAATTTATATATTCTACCTGGGCATCTCTAGGGTTTCTCCCACCTCTCAAAAAAAAAAAAAAAAGCTGAGTGTTTTCTCCTCAAAAGCACCCAAGAGTGGAGCTGTGGGCAGCAGCAGCATAGACTGTAGATGGTGCCTTATGAGAGAAAGAGTTGTTTAGACAAACCTCTTTGTGCACCAACTGTGGTATACATGATTCTCAAGATAGGCTAACATGGCTCACAGACTGCGCACCTTAGCTGGTCTAGCCACTTAGCTGTGTAAAAACTGACTCAAGGTGATTCAGTCATGTTAACTAAACTCCCAAATGGGCATGGGTATTTGTTGGTGATAAGGCGGTTGAAAACTCTGCCTACTCTGACCTAAGCTAGGGATCCATGCTAATGGTGGGAGGGGTGTGTGTGTACATATTGTCCATTGCACAAGTGACATAAGGCCCAGCATCCCTTTGGGTTAGTAAACTGCTGACCGGAAGGAGGGTGGCCAGTTGCCCACTTGTGTGCTTGGGTTACTTGGGAATAGCTCTGGTGAGTGAAAGCTAGACAGAAAAAACAGTCTGCCAGTTGTGAACTAAGAACTGCTGCACTCACTGTAGTTTCATCGACAGGACACAGTTTAGAAGTGGATGACATGATGGTAAGGAGGAAGCTGGATATCCTACATATCCAGAAGACAAGATTGTAGGGCAGTTCAGCAAACCACTTGGCTGTGGGTCCAGAGTCTAGTACATAGGAGGAGGACAAACTAGAAATGGTGTGGGATTGTGGTCAGGGAAAGACATCAGAAAACAGTGATGGATTTAATCAGAATTAGTGATAGATTCATGGCAGTCAGACTCCATTGTAAGGATAAAACACTGTAAGTAATCTAACCCTGTGCTCCACAGCAAGGTTGTGATAATGAAGTAGTGCATTCAAACAGCAGTTGTAGGACCTTTTAGTTCAAGCAGGACAACATCAGTTGGTATTGATAATGGCTGAATGCATGTATTGAGCAGACAAAACATGCTATGAAGTGGTCCATATGGGTGGGTCAGCAGGAATAAACAGAGGCCATTCTAGATTTCTGACTGGCAAACTGCTTACTGGTGGCCATCATATGGCTCAGTAAGACAGACAGTCACATGATCACATACAACACAGGCCAAAACCCAACTCTGGTAGACTTACTCCTAATAAGGAAAGGACACTGGGGTAAAATTTGCAATTGCAAAGTCATCTCAAGTGAAATAGTGAGCCCATAGCATAAACCACTGGTTACTCAGGGCTATAGCATCTCAGAAAGAAGAGGAGCTAAGTAGATCTGAAGATTGGCAGCACCTCAAAACAACATTTGTGAGGACTACAGAACAGGTATGTGGCCAAATCACATATGGAAGTAAGGCACACAAGGAAAGCTTGTGGTGGAATGCAAAAGTCCAGAAAGGCATCATAAGGAAGAAGTTGTGCAAGGAGATATAAAACATGGACCAGGCAAAGAAGGAATAATGGTTACCTAACAGTCTGAGAGAGGAGTTGTAGTAGCAAAGAATAAGGCATCATAGGTACTCTTAATAGCTTCTGAAAAGAGACTCGGTAGATGGCACAAAGAAACACTGTGAACTTTAAAGATAAAGACAAAAAGATATCACCTTTAGTAAGGTGTACAAGTAACAGCCTGCTCACTAAGCTACAGGAAATGAAAGGCAAATGGAAGGGGTACGTTCATTTGCGTCTGAATGAAAAAAATACCACAGAAGCTGTACTGCCTGAAACACAGCCTATGACAAAAGAAGATGAGGAGCCCTCCCTTGAACAAGTAATAAAGAGCGTTAAGGAAAACTAAGCCAGGGAAAGCAGCAAGCTCAGAAAAGTTCACAGCAGATATGATCAAGATGTTGGGTGAGGAGGGGCAGAGCCAAGATGGCCAACTGAGAGCAGCAGTTTTTCAGAGCTCCATGAAACTAATATAAAAACAGGAAATAACTTACTTTATTTTAGCAAAAATACTTGGAATTGATAGTTGAAAGTATAAACTATATTATTAGTAACTTTGGTGAACTTAAGAAAGATTTATCCTGTCAAATTATAAAGGAGAATATATCATTTGTGGAGATGAGCACTTCAAAGACTTCTCATTCTGACATGGCTTTAAAAAGAGAAATGCAGTTCATGACATCTGCTCTACAAGAACTCTCACTAAAAAATGGATGATTTTAAGGAGAATTTACAAAACCTCAAGGAAAAATGTCAGAAAAAAACAGATTCTCTCAAGGAACTTGTACAGCAGCATCAATCCAGAATTAACACACTTAGAAGCATCCCTGAATGATCTTAATGGAAGACTGAAGGAAGAAGAAAGCCAGAAAGATTTTCTCATCAAACAAAACATTTGGCTTCTCAATAAAGTGGATGACCTGGAAAACAGGGAGAGAAGGTCCGATATAAGGATTTTTGGCATCCCTGAGAGAGCTGGAGGAGAAGATATTTCTTTCCTGAATACCTGGATTCCAGAGATTTTAGATTTAAAGGAGGGTCTGTCCTTTGGTATTGAAAGGGCTCAGAGAGCTTTAGGAAAGCAAGTGTCAACATCTTCCTCTACTCCTCCCAGATCAGTAGTCATAAAGTTTCTATCTTATTTGGACAAGGAGTTGGTCCTAAAATCTGCCTGGAGGAAAAGTCCATTAAAATATAATCAAAACCCAATCAGGTTTGATAATGACTATTCTACCAGGGTTTTGGAACAGAGGAAAAAAGCTTGGCCATTAATAAAACTGTTAAAGCAGAATAATATCAAAACTCAGCTTGTCTTTTCTGTAGAATAAAAATTCTATAAGAAATGAGATCATTTAATGCCCTAGAGGAAGCCACTGCCTTTATTAAAAACAATAACATTATTTCCTTACCTGAAGGTATGGAATGGGCATCTGCATCTCTGAAGAGAGTTACTGATAAATCCTCTTGGACTGATGCTAAAAAGAAAAAACAAAAAACTGAGTCAAAGATTGCTGTTCCCACTAAATCTCTCAAAGCATCTTCTGCAACTGGACTTTGTTTTATACTTGCTAAATCTTCAAGTAAGGTGTGTCATGACAATATTTTTCTTATTGCTTTTCTTTCTCTTTTTGCTTTTTCATTTCTATACTTTTTTGTTCATATACAAATTAAGTAACTTTATACTTTTAGTATATTAGTATATTACTGGTTTATTGGGTGATGTAATTGAGCAGTAAGCTATATTTGCTTTTATGACCTTAAGGTGAAATGCTTTATTTCAAATAATATATAGCCCTTTGTCCTGCTAAATGTTTTTCTGAGTTATTACACAGGCATAGTCACAGCTTAGATTATTTATCAAAACTGTTTTGGATACATGGGATAGTAGGGCATATCTATGATTTAGTATATATTAACTAGTTTTTTTAAATATTTATAACTTCTGATTGTTTCAGAATATATCCTGTGTGAACAAAAAGCTGTTTACTGGCTTTGACATAAATTGGGTCTCTCTGATAGTTGTATGCTTGTATGTTTTATGGCACAAGGTTTTTAAATGGTTACAAGTTATGTTTCCTGTAGAGTTTCATGTTAAAGTACTGCTTTCTCTCTCATTGGCATTGGATGTTATTTTACTGTTTGAAAGTATCTGACAGTTAAACTTTGCATTTGTTACTGTAAATAAGCAGGCTTTGTTACACAGTTAAAGTGAGGTCAGGAAGCTGGGTACTTTTCTGTTAAACCCCTACCACTTGGCGGGTGTCTGGTTGGCTCTTGCCATATTTCCTCAGCTTATTTCCTGCAACACTGACAAAGATGAAATGAACAGAAAGAAGGTAGTGATATGTATTGTATTTATGTTTTATTTCATCTTTGTCAGTGTCCCAGGAAATAAGTCAGACCAAAGTGTCGACGCCTTCTGCCGAAAGTACCGCAAATCGTTAGAATGACTGAAATTCTGTTAGCATGCATGTTGTGAAGTAAACAAAATATGAATCGGAAATGTGTCATTATTTATTAACTTCAGTCCTCATTCAGTCCTCCAGAAATTGTGAGGAAACCACAACTTTAATGAGGAACAGACCGAAATATCAAGCAGAAATGCGAAAAACTGAACAGCTGAGAGGTGTGGGTGTATTTCCAGTTGATACCCATACCTTCCTATGGTCTACCAATATCTTTTTGTGCTATAATCCGTGATAATGAAACTTATTAATTACTGATGGCCAACAAATGAGCGAGCACCTCACGGAGACCAAAGTGGCAGTAAGATTGCTTATCTAGGGAGCGCCACTGTGCAACTATTAACCCTTGTTCTTCCTTTATTTCACATTTCTTCACATCTTTTACAACTATTAAATGTTGTCAGCTGAAACCTTAGGAGATACTGAAGAGAACTGTCACTGACACTCGTACTGTAAATAGTACAGTGTGATACTTACTGAGTTTTACTTACATTGCTCGCTAAACATGCAGACGCCAAGTGGTAGGGGTTTAACAGACAAGTGCTGGAAACTGTACTGTCTAGTGTGCTGGGCGGGAAAATGTTAGTTTGAAATCTAAGAAGTGAAGCTTTCTTACTTAGCTCATGACATCATGCATTCTATGCATGCAGATCAGATTACATCTGATGTGTATATGCAAGCCTAATTGTGAATGTCAGAACTGATTGGTTAATATAGCATAGTAGGCTTCTTTTACAAGAATTATGAGCTACACTGTCTGCAAACATCTTCTTGGTTCCCTTTTATAATAGTGACTATATTTTGTGATCAAGTATATACAGACATTTTATTTTTTCTTGTAAACAGTTAATTATAGCCACTATTTCTAGTGAATATACTGGAGTTTTTTATAAATAGATCTTTATAAATAACTTTCCTATGCAGTTAGCAAGTGTTTAGTATAGGCTTATACATTTACAGGAAATGCTTGTGACTAATGGTAATAATTAAGGATACTCAAACACCATGCTAAATCCTAGCAAATATATGTATGAATAATTTTGATTGAACTATAATTACTTTGCATTTAATATGTTGATTTCCTTATTGTATCCTAGATATTATTTATATTTCAGATGTCATGTTTTCAGTTATTATAAAGTCATGTCTTTTAGTATATTAGCACTTTATGACAAGGAAAGAGAGCTCAGTAATATCTATGACTTGCGATAACACAACAAACAAGTTGTGAGTTCAGTATTACCCTATTACTATGGTAGATATTTACAGCTATCTCTATCTTAATTTTGTCTGAGTCATTCACTTTGAAGACCTGTTATCCATAAATAAAGTTTTTTTTACTAATTTTTGTCATTTTAACTGATGCCAGTTTATTATTATTGATTTTAGTCAGTTATTTAAACATCTACTATTCCAAACGTTTAGGAGTTAATTAAGGACAGATATGTCTTATGGAATATTTCTAAATATCTCTGTTAACATCTTTTAGGAATGACACACACTCACTATGTGCTAACACCCAGTTCTCGTGAATTTTTATTTAGTGGGAGTTTGTCATGATAAGATTTATTCAGAGAGCAAGTAAATACAAATGCTACATGATTCTTTGATTTGTTCTACCATTCTGAAGTTTTTATTAGAACCAATACAGATGACATGCTTGGGTATTTTGGGTAATCCTCTAATGTTTCCTTAGTCTGTTAAGCACTAAATTCAGATTATATATATCCTAATATGTCTCTTGCTTCCTTAGTGAATAATTACTGTATAAATGTTTAATGTTTCTAATAATAGTGTATGTAACTCATGTCTAAAACCTAACTGGAGTTAATACCTGATTAGTTGTTTATCACTACTATTTTTCTCTTAATTTATAATATATTCTCCATTTTTTTACTTTGTTTTCATGGGCTCAAACCAACAAAGGTTGATGGTTGGGATAGGTAGTCTAGCAGATTTAGTTTTGTTTGCTAGACTAGGAATGTATCTCATTCCATGTATAGGATGTATTAACGTGTATATCAGAGTGAAATATGTTAATTTTTTTATTTAACTGTTTTTCTAGTTTTGAAATGCCTGATACAATTGCTTTTTTGTTATCTTTCATGGGGAAAGTTATTTGGATTGAGATAAATAGAAATACAACAGTTGATATTTTATTGTCTATTCAGGAAGAGTATCATGTATACAAGATTCTGTTAATACAAGTTCCTTTATTATTTGTCATCTTTAAAGAATTCTGATATGGATTTAACTTTGATATCCTTAAATACTAATGGCTTAAACAACCCATATATAAGAGCCGCCAACCTACTAAGCTATCTTAAACTAAACAAGGCTCAAGTAGTTTTTCTCCAAGAGAGACACACTAAAATAAATGACACATTTTGTGGACCCTGAGGAATACTCAGTACTTGCTCAATCTTCTTTTAAAAATAAGACCAGAGGAGTAACAATTCTATGGAAAAAGACTTTCTTAAATCCCTAAATCATTTACAAACATGTAGATAATGATGGACTCATGGCCATAGTTATACTTTTGTTTAATAGAATTTGGATTCTGGTTAATTTATACTGGTTCCCAGGTATGGGGGTTGGACTAGCTAAGAAACACTTAGACTTTATTACAGCTACTTCTAAAGGTAATGTTATACTAGGAGGTGATTTCAATTATATCACAGATATTACAGAAACTACCAATAGGAAATCTCCTAGACTATTGTCCTCAGCCAAACAGTTAAAAAATGGACAGAATTTTTAAATTAAAAGATACCTTTAATGCTTTGGGACCAAATTCTTTACTATTCTCACACTAGGAATATAGACATGGTACCCAAAGTAGAATCGATACAATTTATATCTCACAAGATCTTTATTCTCAAATCTTGAATTTTTCAATAGAACCTTGTCCCTTTTCAGGTCATAATTCCCTGTTGTTAACAATACACTTGGAATTCAGTCAGTTAGCTATTACTTCAAGGATTCCTTTATATGTCACAAAATGAAAGACTTTAAATCTTGGATAACTTCTGAACTTCAGCTTTTCTTAGAGATTACTTATAAACCTGAAGCAAACACAGTTATGGTTTGGGATTCTCTTAAGGCCTATGTATATGGTAAAACCATTAGCTGGTACAAAAATAAAATTAAAGAATGGGACTCAGAGTTACAGCAACTCCAAAATCAAATGTTTTCTCTTAAATCTAATAAAAACTTAATTGCTATAGATAAGAAGAAAATAGAAGAAGCAAATAAGAAATACAATGAAATATCCCATAAAACTAATTTAGCTTAAATTAAATTCTTATGCTACCTCTCCTAAGCATCTTCATAACCTGTCAATGAAAGTTAAGATACAATCAAAAATTAATAACACTGATAGTATCTTTCATGAAGGAAAAAGGAAAAAAGTCTTGGACATTCTAGAGGCTTTTAATTATCATTATGCAGAGCATCATAAAGATAAAATAAGTACAAATGAATGTGAGAAGTTAGAGAATATAGTTCTCAACATAAGAATTCCTGAGGAACTTAAGTTAGATCTACAGAAACCTATTTCTCAAAAGAAAACTATAGATGGGATTAAAAAAAATTAAGTCTAATAAAGCACCTGGAATAGATGGCTTAATTATTGAAATTTATAGATTGTTCCCTTCTTCTATAACCTCTCTCCTACATAAAACCTTTCTTGGCGTTCAAACATTAGCAGATATTCTTCCTCCTTGGAGATATTCTATAATTTTCCCTATATTAAAAGAGAATAAGGACCCTAATCATTGCAACTCATATAGACCAATTTCTTTGTTGAATAATGATTATAAACTATTTATGTCAATTATAGTTAATAGATTGAAACTACCCATATCTAAAATAATTCATGAAGACCAAACTGGTTTCATACATAACAGGCATACACAGGATAATATTAAAAGAGTATTAACTCTGATAAATTACCTCAATGGAGGAAACCATGAAGCATTGATAATAGGTCTAGATATTTAAAAGGCCTTTGACCCCTTAAATTGGGGTTATTTATTTAAAGTCTTACAATTATTTGATTCCCCCCTTTTTTATAACAATGATAAAATCTATGAAAATAATCTAGCATATGTCAAATTAGGTCCCTTTACTTCCAAAGCAATCCAAATCACTAGAGGTATTAGACAACGATGTCCCATGTCCCCTATTTTGTTTGCTCTGGCCATAGAAATACTTGCCATTTTAATACGTAATAACCCAAAGATAAGAGGTATAAATGTGTATGACCAATATATTTCTAAAATAATGATGTTTGCTGATTATGTCTTATTTACCTTACCCCACTCTAAGGAAGTGTTAGGTGAAGTGGATGTAGTAACAACAAATTTCCAAAAAATCTCAGGACTCTCCTTCATCAAATCTAAATCAAAATATTTATTACTAAATAAAAAAAAAAGAACATGCAGGTTACAGTTAATCATATTATTGGAAACCAAGTTTCAACTCTAGACTATTTAGGAATAGTCCTAGACAAGAATATAGAGGAAACCTTACAGCTTAACTATGCTAAAGCCGTAGACTTAATCAAGACATTAATAAGCAAATGGAATAATTTGTTTATAACATTTGATAGGTTACAACTGGTAAAAATGGTTTTGTTACCTAAAATATTATATATAACACAAGCCCTTATATTTCCACCAGGAAAGAAAATCCTTAAATAAATCACTTCAACTCTGATGAAATTCCTGTGGTACCCCAAAAGAAATAGAGTGGTATATTCTCATATCAGAAAATGGGAATGGGGGGGGGTAAAATTCCCAGAGATTGAAACTTATATAAAGGCATCTATAATTACAATAGTGATGAAGTGGATAAATCCTAGATACTCTTCCAATTGGAAACAGTTACACTCCATTATACTAATGAATGAAAATTATTTGTCAAAGAATGCTTTGGTAACTGACAAATATAACAAGATATGGCACTATTTAAGTTTATTAATTTACAGTATAGTACAACAAAATTAACTAAACTAATAAACAATATTTTTGATGTGTTTAGAAAATTCATTAACACAAATTTAGATATAAAACTGTGGCATAGATTTTTAATACCATTTACTATTACAAGGGATTTCCCTGATGAAACACACAGAGAGATTTTTGGTTTTTGGGGAAATAACCTGTTTTGTTGGTTGCAATGTATTGAAAACCAACAAGCTTTGAACACACACAGTATATTGTCAACCTATGGCCTATCCTCTAATGACTAGTTGGTTCTCCAGAGTGTCACAGCATGCACTAAGGATCTGTGTAGAATAATACATAACTCATCTTTCAAAACCATACCAAAAATTATAAACTGAATTTTTGGAATTCTGTATAATAATATCAATGTTAAGAATGAATTATCATATCTATATAACACTTTGTCTGTAAGACAGATCCTAAAGATTCTTACTGGCAATACCTAACTAAACGGTTTCAGGCATCATTATCAATGGAAGATAAAACAAACATTTTATTTTCAGTTAAACTAACTTCTTACTCACAATTCTGGAGGATTTTTCATTGGAAATTTCTACACAGATCCTTTTTGACACCTGAAAAACTGTCAGAAATGAACCCTTCAAACAGCAAGTTATGTTGGAGATGTCATCTGTCCACTAATGCTGACTGGTCTCATATTTTTTATGACTGCACTAATATTAAACCATATTGGAATGAGATTAACACATTTTTTCAAGCTATCTATACTGATATATTTGTTTTGACAAAGTCTTTAATTTTATTGAATGTTAATAGTGATAATATGAAGAAAGATGACCTGTATTTGTTGTGGACAATGTTAGCAATAGCCAGAAAATGTATAACTAGAAGATGGAACTCTAATGTAGCACCCACAATGGAGGAATTCCTATCATCACTGAAGAAATGCATACTAATGGAGAAAAGAACTAAAGAGTTAAGAACTTTTCCTAAGCCACTGGTTAATAATCCTTGGAGGAAAGTTTTGAATTTGATTGATACCCTACAGATGGAACCAAACTCTTCCTAACTATCATAGTTTATATATTAACTTAACTACAAATGTTTTTTTTTCTGAATCCTTTTTGTCAGGCTGAATTACAATAGTGATGAAGTGGATAAATCCTAGATACTCTTCCACTACTACTGTAAATAGTTATTGAATGTTATAAATGTATTAAATTATTGTGTTATTTCATCAAAATAAAATTCATTTGTTTAAAAAAAAAAAAAAAAGGATGTTGGATGAGATAGGGAGAAATAGCTCCTAAGTGTGCTCATAACATTATGGATAGAAAGGCATATCCCTGATGACTGGAGAATAACCATACCAATGCCATTGTGTGCAAGAACAAATAGGCGCATCCTCAACTGTGTGCAGTATGGCTGTGTAAAACAGCTGTCACATTGCATGACATTTCTGGAGAGTATGATTGATAAATGAATAGACAGCGTAGTGGAAAGTAAGATAGGAAAAGAGCAGTTTAGATACAGAGCAGAATGTAGCAAAATCAACTTGATATTTGCATTGAGACAGATAACTGAGAAGAAGCTAGAGTTGAGGAAAGAGGCCAACTGGGTATTCCTAGACTTCGAGAAAGCATATGACAAGGTCCCAAGAAAGCTGATTTGGACAGTCCTGTGGTGGTTCATAGTCCCAGAAGCATTTGTACAGTTATTTTAGGCTATTTACGAGGACCCAATGAGTCAGTATGGATAGTGTATGGTCGCACATAGTGGCTCGCAAAATGAGTGGGCATGCATCAGGGTTCAGCTCTGAGCCCACTGCTCTTCCTAGTGGTGATGGACTACATCAGAAAGCAGGTTAGAAGGGATAGAGCCACAAAGGTGCTGCATTCAGATGATGTGGCATTACTGACAGATTCTGAGCAAAAACTTCAGCAAAGTATAGGGGAACAGAATGTAAAATTGAAGGCACATGGGATGAAACGGAGTACATATAAGATGGCTGTAATGCAAGCAAATGGAGGAATCAAAAGAAGATGAAAATTGAGATAAAAAGGAAAATAGTGGAACAGGTTAACAGTTTCAAGTATCTGGTAGCGGTAGTTGAGTAGGAAGGAAGTCTGACTGAGGAGGTCAAAGCTAGAATCAAAGGGGCAGCAGCCAACTGGCAGAGCGACAGGGGTAGTGTGTGCCAGAAGAATGTGAGAAAAGCTGAAAACTAATGTGTACAGTACAGTGGTGTGACCAGCACTACTGCATGGTACAGAAACCAGGGCAGTAAAGGCAGTGGAATTGAAACTAGAGATGAAGTGCCTGAAATGTGTGGTAGAATGCACAGTGTAGGACAGGCGAGTAAATGAGGAAATCAGAGCAGAAGCCAGAATAGCTGTATTTGCAGAGAAGGTCAAAGAGAACTGGTTATGGTGGTTTGAGCACATGTGCAGAAAAGCAGAACACAGGCTGGTAAAAAAAGATTTAGGACAGAAAGGAAGAAGGCAAGAGGAAACAAGGGCATCCAGCAAAGAGATGGATAGATTGTGTGAGAGATGATCTGTGACAGTTAAGCATAACTGTTAAAAAAGATAGAAGAGTGGCACTGAATCAAGAGAAAGAGATGGTGACAGTTGACAATACCCTGACCCCATGTAGAAAATGGGAAAGGGGGGTGTTGATGATGATTCACTCCACTTCATCATCTGTTTTCCATTTTGAGTTATTACCTTCTGTTTGTGTTAGGCATGTGATGCTTAACTTTTTAGCTCTAAAATATCCCTCCAAATCAGGTAATCCTGAACCACATTTTTCATTTGGAAGGATCCAGTTATCCCACTTAACTCTTGCCCTCTTCCCCTCTCATATAAATTATTTATTTTATTTATTTTGCATTGTTGACTGGGTTAGTCCGTCTGAGCTAAGTAGCCCTTTTTCAGTGGAGGCATGGGAAGAAAAGCTCCACAGTTTTGCAATTTTAGTGTTTTCATTGTCAGTTAACAGTGTCAGTTAATGGTGTCAACAGAAGTAAATTCCTTCAACTCTCTATTAATTATTGTTCAGAACTTTTCTCTGGTTCGTGATATTATGCCTGATCCATATATATATATATATATATATATATATATATATATATATATATATATATATATATATATATATTATACACACACACACAAAACTAAAAAGACTAAAAACATTTTTACTGCTTGTATCTTACTATCCATATCCATAAAACAACAATTGCCTCAGTTTTTATAATATCGTTTGTTTAGATTCTTCCCCCTTATTCTAACAGGAGCCTTTTTAATATGTACTCCTAAATACTTCATCTTATCGTGTCCCCATAAATCTGGGTATTGCTGAAGCAATTCTTGTATGGGTATGAAAGATAAATTTCTTGAGCCATTTTTTAATGTTGTATCAATGGATTAATACCAGCAATGTTTAAAGTGCTGCCAGATCGAATGCTACATTTTTTTTACAGTGTATTACTAGATATTCAGTTCAACAGTAAGATACCTTTTTCTTGAAGCTATTCACTAATTACTCAGATTCTTAAAGAAAATAAAGACCTTCATCTTTGTCTTGTGTGTAGACCTATGTGACTAGTAAAGTCTGATTATAAAGTATTTTTGTATATTCTCTCAGAGAAACTAAAATAAATGTTTCCTTTGATAATTAACTCAGACCAGTCAGGTTTCATGTATGGAAGACAGGAAGTCGAACCCAGGACAGTATTAAAAATAAGTTTCACCCTTACTGATATTTTAATAGTAAAAACCAAGAAGCACTTTTTATAGGTTTGATTTTTTCTTTATTTATTTATTGACATTTGTTAACCGGGTAGTCCACTGCTCCAGGAAAGCCCATTTTCAGTGGAGCCCCAGGGTGAAAAGTTCCACAAATGCAATATAAAATAAAGATACAAAATTAAATTTGACATAGAATCGAAGGTTACAGTTGTACAGCTCCATAAACATTACAGTTGAAAATAATATTTGACAATAGTAGCAATTAAACAGTGGTATAATACAGTTAGGCAATTTAGATAAAATGGTGAACATTGTAAAACCTTTGTCTTACAGTTGTGGGATGCACATAACATTTAGAAGTTAGTGGATGTTACAGATAGATGGGAAGAATATGATGTGAGTAATGGAAAACATGATCAAAAAATTCAAGTGTTATAGGTTGGGGGGATGAGAGCAAGAGCAGGTCCACATAATGGAAAGGTAGATGTGAAGAGAGATTTTGAATGAAGAGAGGTTTTGGATAGATCTAATAGCTAGTGGTAATACATTCCAGGCTTTAGCAACAGACAATGTATAAAGCAGTTGGCCAGCAGGTAGTTTTGGTTTATGTACATGCAGAAGGAGTTGATTCTGAGGTCTGAGAAATCTGTTAAGTAGATAGTTGTTGAATAGTGAGGAATTAGCAGGACAGGCAGGTGGTTTGTTTATTATTTTATGGGCCATTGTTAGTTGCAGATAAGAAAGACAGTGTGGAAGTTCAAGCCATTTGAGAGAGTGTAGAGGCGTTCAGTGATGGGTAGAATGTTTGGCAAATTTGGAAACTTTGATAACATATCTCAAGCTTAGCTTTTAAGGAGATTGAAGGTTAGTAAGTAATAGGGCTCCATATAAGAGTGTGTGAAGTAGGCAAGTAGTAGCGAGGGTTAGTTTAGTGGAGAAGCTAAGAAAGTGATGTGTTTGTAAAGAATGCCAAGTTTTTGGTGAGTTTTTTAACATAATTTTGGGTGTGTAAGTCAGATTTTAATTGCTCAGCAATCATTACTCCCAGAAGTTTAGTATGGCTGACAACTTCTATTACACTTATGCTTTTGGGAGAGAATGGTAAACTGGGACTTGTCTATAAAAATTATTTTCTTGGGGGTGAAAAGAAGTTTGGAATTTTTAGGGTTAAGGGACTGGTGATTATTACTAAACCAGGACTCTCTAGAAGTAAAAGCTATTTGAGTGACATGCTGAAGATCGGAGATAGAGTTGGCAGTGCAGATGATGGTCACGTCATTGGCTTATTATATTAGAAAGCAATGACTGCATGATGAGTGGAAACTATTAATAAGGATGCTGAATGGGAGGGGCCCTAATTTGGAGCTTTAGATAGCACCAGAGGGATTGTTAAAGTAAGCGGAGAGGGAGTTCATCTATTTTAGCTGACTGTTGCTTGTCTGATAGATAACTAGAGAACCAGTTAAGAGAGGGAAGGGTGACACCACTTAAGAAATTTGAAAAAAAATATCTAGCTTATATTTTAATAATTGTAAATCTGAATTTCTCATATTAAATAAATCCCCCAAATATCACAAATGCAGCATCTTTACAGTTGAATCCTCAATTGTAACACATTTAGGTATAAATATTAAAATGCTGCTTAAAAAATTGGAGATGTCAATCCTGAAAGAATAATGATTGATATTTCTGAAATAATTAACAATTGAAATTGTTCATAGTGTACTAAGAAGGATCATGATTATATTTCCAAAGATGTGTATATGGTATCCATTGTTTGGCTTTACCTCCACACAAACATCACTTAAAACACTTCAATGAATTACTTATAAATTTTGTGTGCTTCCCTAATAAACCAAGGATAGCTTTTACTCCCCATATTAGACATTGGGAACTTGTGAACATCAGCTTCCCCAAATGTAAAAACTTAATACAAAAGCAGCTTCCTTTAGAACATTTATCAACTGGTTAGACAATAAATACATTGCCAGTTGGAAATCTTTACATACATCTCTTTTAATAATAAAAATGAAGATTAATAACTTTTCTTTTGAGGTGATTGACAATTTATTATGAATCTGTTTACATAATTTTTTTGTATACTATTTACTCCCCCAACAGTCAAATTATATGAACACTGTTCAAAAAATAAACCAGCTATTTTTAGACATATAGAATGGAAAATTTAGTATGAAATGTTGATTTCATTTATACTGTCTAAAGGTTTGTTTGAAAGTGCCTTATTTTCAAAACTGCTGTATTGGAAAAAGTAGGAACTCTATAGGTTGGTTTAATTGTTTTAAAGAAATAGAATTAAAATCAGTCCAAAAACTGTTTTTAAAATGTAGCCTGGGCTTACGTGATTGGGCTCTTTTCTAAAATATTAGAAGTCATACCCACGAAAAATGATAGAAATTAACACAGTCTCGTTACAAAGAAATTCCTAAGCTGATATTATTTATTTTTAACATTATGTGGAAGGATTTGCACCCAAACTTTGTAATCATTAACTTACATAAACTTTTACATTTTTATAATAATAATAAAGGCCAGGTTATCTTTATGATTTAAACACAGCGCATAATCAGATAAAAACAAACAAAAAACATGGGTGACAAAGGGGAAGGAAACCAAACCTGCATGAATAAATGACTGTGGTATATGAAACTATAAGAAGCACAAATAAAAGCCTTCTCATTGAGAAAGAACATAATAGATTCAGACAGAAAGCTATGGTAAATTATAACATACAAGGTAAATGTCAATTTATTTAGTTAGGTCTCAAAAATTTAAAATTTTTTTAAGATTTTAATTTCCAGAGAGATTGCACAATAACATACAGTTAGTAAGTTTGGCTATATGTGTCACGTCACAAGCTGTGTGAATATTTTAGGTTTGTTTAAGATTTTCTTTTTTTAGACTGATTACATGATAACATATAGTTAGTAATTTGTTTATATATAATTTCTACAATGAAATTTTATTCTTTTGTGAATAGCTTATTTATGAGTTGTATTTTAAAATCAGCAGTGCTGTATTCTGTGTAGAAGCATTCTGTTTTTATCTTTAAAAAAGAAAGCTTTCCATTAGCTTGAGCAAGGTTATTGATATGGTTCTGGAAAACCACTGCAGACCCTTTATCTGTCTCGTTTATGATGATAGTGTGGTTGAATTTCAAGGACTTTATTGCTGTTCTTTCAGAGGGAGAAATATGTATAACAAGCCTGTCTTTGTACTTTCTGTATTTGATGATTCACCCTTTGTCTAAAACAGTCAGTATAGTTATTCAGCATTACACTGCTGCCACTTGGGGTAGTAAAGGTGAAAGATTTTTTTCATACATAGTGCTAGATTCACATTACCTGTGTTCTTCTGTATGCCTGTATCTTGAAAGAATTCCCTAAGCCTAAGTATTCCTCATGCTGTCCAGAGAACTCTTCTCTGTCAAATGCTTTAGTGGAGTGAAAAACGCAATACCTCTCAAAGGACTTGTAGCTTGGTGGGAAGTTAGTTTGTGTGGTTGTAAATATTAACACAGAGAGCTGCCCAGGTGTTGTGAGTTCCTGTCCTGCAGTGCTTTCACATGTATCGTGATGGTTTGAGAATACGGCATGTTGAAGTATGTGTATTTTTTTTCTTTATGGTTAGAGTAGTTCTCAGTATTCTGTTGTCATTCCTATTTATTTCTTGCAGAAAGGCAGGATCTGTTTCAGCAGACATCCTTTCTAGTGAAAATGTTTTTAACAGTAATTGTTTCCGTAAAAGATCCTCCTTTGCATAAATTATATGAATCATGTAATTCCACAGTTTCTGAGATTCTGAGAGGTCCTTCTACAGAGCTGTTATGCATACAGATATCCCTCAAGGGGTTGTTTATAGATAAGCTTTGTGAATAATGTTCCTTTACTTGCACAGAGATGAGACGAATAAGTCACTCTCAAGATGTGCTTCCTTCTTCTTGATATACCACTTGCACAGAATATGACGAATTACAGCTTCAGTCATGACAGAAAAAGAAATACAGAAATCACTAAGACACTGGGACACTAATATGATGTAGTACCTTTTATTGGTCATACGTAAGTTTTTCAGTTACATGAGCTTTCAAGCTGACATTAGCCCTTCAGTGGGAGTTAAGTTGCTGATGTTAGATACAGTGCTTAAATATCTTCCTGTACCAAGAAAGAGATTGTCACATTGCACCTTAGGTGCACATAAGAACACTAGAAAGATGCTATGGAAAGTACTTTGATGATCTCCAACCCTTAGTAATGAGGATGGAACAAGCCACCCTAGATTCCCAAGTCATTGTCACAAGTCTTTTATGTTGCCTTCAGTTTATGCAAAAAAAATTTGCCGTCCTCCATTTTTTTGTTTTCATTCTTTTATTCTTAAATGTCCAGTATGTCAGTTCCTCTGAAATATTTTCCACTAGCATTTAGTTCTGTGCAATATTATGCACCACTCCTATTCTTTTTCAACTGATTCAACTGTGCATTTATAAACTTTAACAGGTCCTTTCTGAATCCTAAAAATAGTCATATTTTAAGTACAGTGAAGTATAAACATTTTAAACCAGTTATAGAGGCTTAGTGCAAACAGATGTATGAAAAAGGCATTGCTGTAGTAAATGTTGCATCAGTGTCACAGAGTAATATAATTACTTACAAAGTCAATTTGGCATAGTTTTTTAAATGCAGTAGCTTAGATGTTCTTCGTGTTTCACTGTTGCAGTCATTACACTTGGGTTATCCCGCTGGCAGGCTACCCTCAGTCGGCCTGAATTCCAAATTCTAGGTCCGGTGTCGGTTGCTGTCACCTCTTCCCTGACGTCACTGCGCCAGGGGTATAAAAGATGCAGCTGATGCCATTTTCTTCAGTCTTTCTTGCCAAGCGGTGCCCGAAGCAGAAGCAGTTCGCAAGTGCCGGTCGGCCGACTCCTGAGATTTTCGTGTTCGAATTTCAGATCCAAAGTCTTCATTAAAAGCTAAGTACTCCATTGGGGAAAACATTTTTCTTGCTCCAGACCGATGTCAGAAAAAGTTAATAATTGTATTTCTTGTTGGAAGCAAATACCTCACAAGGATTTTCATTCTTACTATATTCCTTGCCTAGGCCCTGACCACGACATTGCTTGTTGTCGGTTTTGTGCTAGATTTAACCAGCACACTATAAAGCTCCGGTACGATTTTGCATTTCACTATTTTGGCAGAAGATTTAATTACACGATGCTGTCGGGATAGCCAACCGACAGAAACACAAAGAAAACGACAGGCATCCGAGGTCTAAAACCGACGACGAGGCTTCTTCTAAGCCAGTCGCTGGTTCGCCGGCTCTCAGTGAGGTGCTTTCGCAGCCCCTGACACCCGCTACTTTGGACCCGCAGGCTGCTATAGACTCCTACGTGGAGTCGCCTAGGCCGCTGGAAGCTCAAGGTATTGGACCTTCGGAAACCATTCCCTCAGATGGGTCCGGAGCCCCTGAAGAGGCATCTGCTTCTGAGGGTGTTTTCAGACCAACTCAGTTGTACATTAAAGTGACTCCAGCTACAAAGGCAAAGACTAAAGCATCTTTAAAGACAAAGAAATAAGTACAACAGCCTCATGGTCAGGCCTCCATGCCCAAGAAACAGATGCTCAAAATGGCCGAAGACTTAATTACTTTGATCAGGGGTTCCCATCCCCTTCCTGATAAGAGGCCTAGGCAAGAGACAGAATATGAATCTTCAGATCAGGTTTCCATTTCTTCAGATTCCTCTTCTGATCAGGAATACTCTCTTCCTCCCTATGAGGATTCTAATGCTGAAGAATCTTTCCCTTCAGCCTCTCCTGTTGAGGATTACTCTTTTGGGAGAACCTTGCATACCATGAGGGAACATTTACACTGCGAGAGCCAAGATTATTCTGAATCTAAGAAAAGGCTCAGGGACTTCCTTTTACTCCCACAACACAGGCCCCTAGCTATTCTGCCTATGTTAGACATTGTAGATGATGTATTTTCAGAGTCCAGTCTGACCCCTGACTCCTTACTTCCAGCTCCTGTTAAGCCAGACAGGTACTTCAGGGTGCCTGGCTCTCATAAATTCCTTTTTAAAAACCCTGCTGCTGACCCAGAAACTATTTCTCAGCATCCCAAAGGGTTAAGGCATCCACTGCAAAAAACCCTACACCCTCCGACAGTGATTCTACGGCATTAGACAGATGGGGAAAGAAGATTTACACCTCTGCTACCTTGGCTATAAGGGCTTTAAATTGTCAGTTTCATATGCTCAAATATCAGCAGTATATTTTGTCACTGCTTAAACAGAAAATGTTGATAAATTCTGAAGGTGCAGAAAACAAAGAAATGCAGGATTTATTGCTTGCAGCTGAGCAAGTTGGAAAGCATACTTTGCAATGTGGTTTTGATTTTTTGGAGGCCTCCTGCAGGGCCACTGTCATGGGTTCTGTCATTAGGAGGCATGCAGATCATGTTAAAGCAAAATTATTAGATGACTCCATTACAGCATGATACTTTGTTTGGTGTTAAAGCAGAAGAGGTGTTAAAGAAAATGGAGAACAAAACTAAATTTATGCAAACAGTCAAGGATTTCTTACAGGTACAGCCTCCAAGATTTAGCAGACACTGGCCTACAAAGAATTGGTCCTTTCCAGTGTCAGACAGACCACAAAGGGGCAGATACAGACGCCCAAGAGGCAGATCCCAGCCCCACGGTTCATACAGGTCTAAACAATGGGGTGCTTCTACCTCCATAAGTGGAGAAGACAAATCACAGCCTTACAGGAAACAGTCCCAATGACTTCCCCCTGCCTGCGCCAAGCACTTATCTTCTGGCAGCACCTTTAGGGGGAAAACTAGCCCTTTTTTCTCAAAATTGGCACATAACCCAGGACAAATGGGTCTTAGACATAGTGTCACAGGGCTATAAGTTTCACTTTCATACCCTGCCAAGGGCAAACGGTTGGCCATACCTACCAAAAAAAATGAGCAGAGGCACAAAAACAAGTCTCATCCCTTATGGACATGAGGGCCATTCAACAAGTACCAGAACAAGAGCAGGGACAAGGATTTTATTCAAGACTGTTCTTGGTACCCAGGAAGGACAAAGCCTGGAGACCAATACTGGACCTATCTCTTCTAAACACATATCTGGATATACCAAAATTTAAAATGTTGACCTTTCAGCAGCTTCTGCCCATGCTGGGCAAGAAGGCTTGGCTTGTGACTTTAGACCTAAAAGAGGCATACCTGCATATCCCAATCAGACAAACATGTAGAAGATACCTCCGATTCAAAGCTGGCTCAATGCACTTAACAATTCTTTGCACTGCCCTTTGGCTTATCTACTGCGCCCAGGGTCTTTACCAAGTGTCTGGCACCAGTAATTGCATTCTGCAGACAAAGAGGAATACAAATATATCCTTACTTGGATGACTGCCTCATACAAGCAGAGTACAAGGACATTCTACTACAGCATCTGGCATTTGTAAAGAGATTACTACCATGCCTAGGGTACACGGTCAACGAACAAAAATCAAAACTAGTACCCTCTCAAGAGTTAATATTCCTGGTTGCAAGCTTAAATACAACTGCCCAGATGGCTTATCTCACGCCAGACAAAGGCAACATGGCATCCTGCATTCTACTAATTCCATATGCAAGACTACATATGAGGAAACTTCAATGGTACCTAAAAAGTGTTTGGACTCAGCATTGCCACAGCCTGGAAACAATAATTACTATCATTCCCTGCCTGCAACAGGAGTTTCGATGGTGGGCGAAGGCCTGTCACCAGAACAAGGGACAGCCATTCACCTTACCCCCAGCCAGGCAGACATTGACAACGGATGCATCAGATTATGCCTGGGTGGCACACATGGCAGGAAGATGTATTCAAGGCACATGGTCCGCCAACCAAATGCATCTACATATCAGTCAAAAAGAGATGCTAGCTGTTCAGAATGCCCTGACAGCCCTCGAGGACCTACTTCATCCGG
Source organism: Protopterus annectens (assembly GCF_019279795.1). Taxonomy (NCBI): domain Eukaryota; kingdom Metazoa; phylum Chordata; order Ceratodontiformes; family Protopteridae; genus Protopterus; species Protopterus annectens. The sequence goes on from NC_056731.1 coordinate 540,744,052, forward strand.
AACAACTACTGATAAAGACAGACGATACCGTGGTCATGTGGTATATAAACAAGCAGGGAGGCACACATTCTTACCCCCTCTGCAGACTAGCCATGACTTTGTGGGACACAGCATTGACTTACCAAGTACATCTGCAGGCACAGTTCCTGCCAGGAAAGATAAATACTCTGGCAGACGAACTAAGCAGAAACCTCATGGATCCCCATGAGTCGAGATTGGATCCACAAGTCTTCAACATGATAACAAGGAAATGGGGATGCCCAGACATAGACCTGTTTGCCTCTCCTCACAACTGCCAACTAAAGAGATTCTGCACAAGGACTTATCACAGACAAGCATGGAAAGTGGATGCCCTATCTTTCAGCTGGAAAAACTTAACAGTATATGCCTTTCCTCCACTGCTTCTCCTCCTCAAGGTACTCCTAGAGAAGCCAAAAATGATACTGATTGCCCCAGACTGGCCCCGCTAGTACTGGTATCCAATCCTAAGGAACTTGTCTCAATACCCAGCCTGGACCTTACCTCAAATACCTCACCTACTGTCCTAACAAAACAATCAGATCCTGCACAGCCAACTCAAGACCTTAAATCTGGCAGCATGGCGGATAATGTAGTCATACAAAACACACCACTTACTAAAGCGGTGATGGATGTCATTTTGGAGGCCAGGAGGCCTAGTACTAGAAAATCTTATGCAGGAAAATGGAAGAGATTCTGTGCCTGGAACCAGGCACAAGGAATTGACACAGCAGTACCAAGTATTCCTCAGATTTTGCAATACTTAACTGAGATGCTGGACAAAGGTCTATCCTTTTCATCAGTTAAAATTCATGCCTCTGCCATTTCGTCTCATTACAATACAGAGCCACCAATCTTTTCTCATCCTTTGTTAAGGCAATACCTCAGAGGAGCCAAAAACTTAAAGCCTCCAAGGAGATCACCAATACCTGCATGGGACCTCAATTATGTTTTGGAAAAACTCACTCTGCCCCCATTTGAGCCAGCTGCTACAGCTGATATAAACTTTTTATCTTGAAAAACAGCTCTGCTCCTAGCAAAAACCTCTGCAAGGCGAGTCTCAGAGCTACAGGCACTCATGGCTGTGGAACCTTTCATCATTTTTTATCCAGACAGGGTTTCTCTGAGGACAAACCCGACATTTATGCCTAGGGTAGTGTCCAGTGTGGCCCTTAACCAAACTATTCATCTGCCTACTTTTTATCCAAACCCACAGAATAAGGGGGAGAGAATTCTGCATTCTTTGGACATACACAGACAGCTACGCTTCTACTTGGACAGAACCAAAGCTTTCAGAAAGACTGAGCAACTACTAGTGGCATATGCTGCAGGATCACAAGGAAAGGCTATCTGAAAGCAGACTATTTCAAAGTGAATAGGCCACTGCATTTGTTTCTGCTATTCACAACATGGCAAGCCAGTGCTAAGGGCATTAGGCCACATTCAACCAGAGCAGCAGCCTTCCTTAGGGGAGTACCAACCAAAGACATTTTAGAGGCTGCTACCTGGAGTTCATTGCACACCTTTACAAAGCACTATCTTTTACCACTCTACTCTAAATCCAGGGCAGGCTTTGCCACTGCAGTTCTGCATGACCTCATAGCCGCTCCTAATGCTATTTAGCTCTAGCCTCCCAACCATAGCTTTGGGATTCAACTCAAGTGTAATGACTGCAGCAGTGAAACAAGAAAAAACATAGTACAGTTGTGTACACTTACCATAAATGTAGATGTTCGAGTGTATTCACTGTTGCAGTCCAGGTTACCCACCATCCCCCATCTCTTTTTGCTGGAACTTAGCTGCACTTCTCTAATCTATACAACCTATGTGGTGTATTTGCTTGTAGATTAAGGTGTAATATATTTTGGTGCATGCATGCATGTTTTATTGGCATATTTTTAGCCTTCTTTTTTCAGGGCACCTGACATCTGGGGCAAGAAAAACTGAAGAAAATGGCGTAGGCTGGCATCTTTTATACCCCTGGTGCACTGACGTCAGGGAAGAGGCGACAGCAACCGACGCCGGACCTAGACTTTGGAATTCAGGACGACTGAGGGTAGCCTGCCAGCAGGATAACCCAAGTGTAATGACTGCAACAGTGAATACACTCGAACATCTACATTTATGGTAAGTGTACACAACTGTACTTTACTGTATAGCAATTTATTCCCAGTGAGTGAAGCTTACAACCCAGACTGAAAAAGACAGAATAGTGTTTGCGGATTTTACCTTATGTCTTTAAAAGTTTTATTCCATGTAAAAGAGGCCCAATTCAAAACAAAAGTAATTATTTATATTTCAAGTCATATAATTTGCAATAACTGTTTGCAAAATATACAGTTTGTATGCATAGGCAAAATGCTAATAAGAGGATTTCTAATTGTAATTCACTAGTGTCTTTGGAATTATAAATTGTATATTTGGTAACTGTCATAGTTTTGTCTGGGAAGCAGCTGTACTTGTAGTTTTCATTCAGGTGGTTGTGGTGGTGTGTTTATGAAGAAGTGATTAGTCAACCATTTTTTTTACTTCTGGAGAAGTTTTACCAGTGGCTGGGGTTGTTGTCATTGTCTTTTACTTATCACTTAGCTGAAATGGGTCTTAACTATGAAAGTTAGCCATGTATGTAGCTTGAAAAGGTAGCTCCAGACAGTTGTTCCTGGATAGTAGTTTTACCTGGTTTGGGAAAGTGGTATTCATTGTAGGTGACTAAGTTGATAAAAGTATAGTTTTTTTTTTGTTAACTTCTAATAGCAGTGTCCTAGTATTTTGAAAAGAGGTTAGTGCCATACCTCTCAACTTCTTACTGCAAGAACTCGGGACAAAGCCATAAATAATGGGGAGACAAAGGCCCAAAAGTAGGGACAATTTTTTAAATGTTGCTCTTACAACAAGAAAATTGATAGGATAACAAGTTTTGCATTAACATGAATTTTCTAAAGGGTATAAAATCTGAAACTCAAATGTCTTTCATTATTTTCTGACTTCAATCCTCTATGATTTGCCAGTGATTAGCCAGAAAAAGACACAATTTTATGAGAAGCAGACCAGAAATATGAGGCAAAAATCTGGACAGTTGAGAGAGGTATGGTTAGTGCCACAATGGACAGGGTGCATTTTCAATTTTATAAGTAGCACAATTATGCCTTTTGCTCTCCTAGTTTCAAAAGTAAGGATAGAAAACTTCTAAGCTATTGATTTCAGTGTAGGGTAATTGGATGCAAAACCAAGTACCAAATTTATTTTTGCTTGATTGAGATAGTTTCGCAGTGTGTCATTTTATGAGGTGTTAAATTCAGGTCTGCTGTTTTAATCCAGTTGGTTGTAGATTGTGTTTGGATATTTTCTATGTATTAATTTCCAAAGGGTTTGGAAGTCCTTTTGTAACATTTGATGAAGATTTGCATTAAAGGGTGAGGATCTGAGAAGGAGCATGTCTAAATGCATACTTAATACAGTTTATGTTAAGGAGGTCAAAAGGGTGGGAATATATATTATATATAATGAGAGAGAAGAGCAAGGAGCCCAGTGCAGAACTCTGACAGATGTGTGCTCTTGCCAGATATTACATGGAATGTCCTACCTGCTAAATAGTTTTTAAACAATGTCAGAGCTCTCTTTGTGTAACCTGATGTCAAACTTTTCAGGGCTGTGGTAGTGGTTTACAGCTTCACAAGTGGTGTTACATAGTAAAGAGCAGTAATTGTTCATAAAACGCTGGAAGTTATTTATCATAAAGTATACCATGTTATTGTATGTGCTGTAATGTTTTCTTTATAAATTATTTAAGATTTTTTAAGACGACAGAAATGAGTAGTAGGTAGGTAATCAGAAAGGATTGGAATGTTATTTTTCGTCGGAGTATTAGAAGTGCTTGTTTGAAATTGTGCGTGGGGTGGGGTGGTTGATGCCTTTGCTTTGGGTTATGTTGTCGATGTATGCAGAAGGTTTCCAGAGAGAGGGCTGGCATATTGTATGAATTTTGATTGTACCATATATAGACAAATTGGGTATTAGAAGAGTCTGTAATGTGATGAGACAGGTCTATCATATTCTACCTTTAGTACTGAACCCGATGCTAAAAGTTTTCTGCAGCTCAGCAGCTAAGTCCTCCCTTGTCCACCATTATGGGCATGGAAGGACATTCTCCAGATCCCTGTCCTTGCACATAGCAGCAGTCACATCTACTGGCTTTGCTTGCCATTATGTTAATTTTATTTTTTAACTGGTGTTTTACTGTTACTTTGCCAGAGGTTTGCTAAAGTTCTGAGATTTTTCAGTGGGTTGCTTCCAACTGCCTAATCCTTAATATTGAGGTTATTAGTGTTTAGTTTTATTAAATAACATTCTCCTTTTACCCCCTTTTGAAGTTTATCTTTATATCTAATCCGACTAGTTTAATCCTTGTAATCACATTTCAAACTAAACACAGATTCACATAGATTAATAGAAAAGGAAACAAGCCATAATCACAGTTTAAATTATCATCATTGTGCAGTATATTTTTTTCTTTTTAAAAATTGTCATTCATCCTAACATTATATTAGTCATTTAATTCCTAACTTCGTTAAACCTCATTTTTCCTCCTGCTCATTTTTGTGTATGTATTTTCCCACAAATTCCGTCTGTTTCTTTGAAATTTGTTCCTTTTCTGAAAATCCTACTTCCGATTCTTTTATCCTTTTTACAATATTCAAATTTTCTGTTAAGTGTGGTATACATTGTAATTTATATTGCTTTTTTTTTTTTTTTTTTTTTTGGTTACCAGTAGCATTAAACTTGGTGTAAGGCCTTACTGTGCCTGACAGAGTTTTTAAAATCAGCCAGCTCATTACATTCCAAAAAAACGGGTTCCTATTTGAACATCGAATTTTCAGTTGTTCGAATCACTAAAGGTCGGCCTTTAATGATCAAACAGTTGAAAATTCGAAGTCTTTAAAATCAGCATTACAAAAGAAAAAGTAAACGGTATAGACAGGGGGCAAGCTCCCCTGCACCCCCCACACCCCCCGCTACTTAAATATACCAACTCTGAGATTACGCTACAGTGTAGGTGAGGGAAAGCTGCCCTTTCTGCACCATAGTTCATTAAAGTACGATCTCGGACTTGGTATATTTAAGAGGGGTGTGGGGGGTGCAGGGGGGCTTGCCCCCCTGGTTTAACCTGTCGGGGTACGTTTTCTTTTAATTTTTTTTTTTAAATTTCGAAGTTACGGAATTTCGATCATATAGTGTTGATCATATGGTATTTGAAGTTCCATAACTTCGATTTTGTAATAGGTAACCCAAAAAAACATATTCCTAACTACTTGTATCTTCCCCATCACATCCCCAACATATGCTGTATACCTAACGAAAAATAATCATATGAAGTTTACGTGAGGTATAAAAATATGCATGCAAGTAATTATATGCAAAATGTGCCACAGTGGACATGCCTTCTGGACGTTTAGCATATTTGAGGGTCTTACAGAGTTGTTCCCTATATTTCTGTCCTCAAGTCTCAATCTTTTCTAACCTCTTCTGTGTCGTATAGTTATCATGTGACATTTTATACGTCCTATTAATTACCCCTTTTTAACTGTATCTTCTGCTCTAGGCTTAACTAAAAACTCCACCATAGCTGTTCATTCACTTAGCACTCATTTGTCTCATTTTGATTGCCTGCATTCTGTTATCAGTCATTGAAAAGAAAGATCGCCTCTAATCTGCAATGCAAACTCCTGCTTAGACTTGTCTCACCGTATTGCCTTTCCTTCCTGACCGTTGGAACCTTTGCCAATTTCCTCCATTAAATTCTAGCCCCCCCCTTTTTACTTATTTTTTGTACCTGTACTTGCAGGCATCACCATTAATAAAACCTTTTTCAGTTACTGTGCCTGTTTGTTTTTTTACTTTTTTCCTTAATCACCCTTTTTTTGTCTTGAACTCCCCTCTTTTTATTGTCATCTATTTTTCACTTTGATTTCTAGTCGTCTGTTTGTGATATGTTTATGGGCCTTAACTGCAAAGCTTTAACAAACCTTTCAAATCAGATAGTCTTAAAATTACTTTGTTCTCTGGGAAGAACCAGTTTTCCAGCACAACTTTTGTCATATTCCCCTCCTAAGTAAATTCCTTCGACTCTTTATTGTTATCCACAACTACTTCTCTGGTTATTAAAAATTATGTCTGACCTGTGTATAAAACTAAAGGGACTGGAAACATTTTCACTACTTCTGTGGAGCTGTATTTAGCCCACATGCTTCCATTTTCTTAGTTTTTGAATTACCTTCTGTTTACATGTATAGAAAGGATTGTGCTGTGGCAACTAAGGATACATGGCAAGAGAGTTAGTACCATAAGTACTGGTATTGCTAAACCAAAGCATATATGATTACATACTTTTCCACTATGTTTTTATCTTCATTTATTCTATATCCTCAAAAGACTTGAAAATGTTTCAAATTGTTCCACAGCACAAACATGTCTTCTGGATTGAACGAGTACAAAATCATTTTGTTTTGAAAATAAGGCTAACTTTTCTTAGTTACTACTCCGTTATAATGTTGAATTTGTAACTTCCTTATTTTGTTTGCTAATGGCTGTAACTATAAATCAAATAACAGACATCCCTGCTTGATTTCTCTTTTTAACCAAGCTTATCAGAGAGGAAACCTCCTACCTTAATTCCTGCCTCCAACCCTTAAGATATCCTCTTATTAACCTTGTCATTCTGACTGGAAACGCAAGTGCTACCATTACCTTACTCATAAAATCCCAGATGATGCTGTAAAGAAGAATAAATACACAGGCTATCCTTAAATAAATAAGCTAAATCGTACACTGCTATATTTAATGCATTAAAAAATTAAGGCTATTGGGGAGGCAACTACTTATGTAAATACTCGCTTTCCACAGTTTCAGACTTCATTTCATAATTTACTTTTTTATTGTCCCTGATATTGCCACTGAACTGATTGCCAGAATCTGTTTGTAAGTAGTGCATTGTGCCTTGTAAGTGTCACAACACACTATTCAGACTCTTGTAATTAATTGCTTGCACCCTCAGGCTTCGTTTCTCCAATTTAAAGCAAGAACTATTGGGAGAGAAAACAGTTGTAACATTTTTTCATGATTTAGGTTCATAGATAATCCAAATGCCCCTAAGTCTCATGGCCATTTTTGTGTTGCTAGAACCTTCCGTCAGGCCATACTTCCTTTCCCAGAGTCCCGGATTAGATTTATGGATGCCCATTCTTTCACTGTGTTCTCCTATTTTTGAAGTCTATTTGCTTTAATAATATATTGGTAGGTTAAACTAAGGACATTATCCTATATATATATATATATATATATATATATATATATATATATATATATATATATCCACCCATACATAAACTGGATATTGTCTCTTAATTCTGCATGTAATGTAATCAGTATATTTGTTTACATCCCCAGTAGACCAAGATCACAGCATTATATGAACTCAATCTTGCTCCTTTCTATACTTTATCTTTTCATGCTTTAAAACCCGGATACCTTATACCTAATGAAAAAAAAATGTTATTTTTAATATCCCTAGCATATACAGCAGTCACTGATAGCATCCCTCACCTCACAAACAAAATATATTTCTCTAAAGATACTTTAGTAAATACTTAAAATATCTCTGTGTACTGTACATAACTGGTGTACAGTATAAAATACAGTATACAGATACCAATAGGTACAAAATGGTTTTACTTACTTAACTTCACTCTCCTTCTAAACTTTAATTAGACTGTGCTTTACAATATAATGCAGTCAACAAACTTTCAGTCTTTTTCTGCCAATACTGCCCAGATACATCATGCAATCATTGAGTACTGGGTCCACTCTTACAGGAGTGCTATCAGTGAAATAGTTTCCTAGGGCAACCGACTTCCCAAATTCTTCTTTTATGCATTTCTTGGCATTGAGTTTTTAAGCTGTGGCTTTGGCATTAGTCATTTGTGTGTCTCTGTCCTTCCTGTAGACTTTTAGTGCCTTGGGGGATTCCCTGTTTCAACAAAGAATAAATAAATAAACTAGGGTTATCCATATCCATTTTATTCCCATTGAGAGAAGATTATCCAGTGATGCATCCTATTTATCTACAAGGGATAACAACATGGTCTAATATTAAATATTTGGGCAAAAACTACCGCCAAGACCATATGTTAAATTAACAAAACAGCGTAATGAAATGCTGGATATCTGTAGAAAACTATTGCAAAAATATTAATAATTAAAAAGAAGGTAGGACTTCCAAGATGACTGCACATTCAGTGGCAACTTAACTCTTGCTCTCCCAGTGTGAAAACAGAAACACAGTAGGGAAGGCCAGTAAACTTTTGTGATTATGGGTAAATTTCAGTAACTGGCTAGTAAGTGTACTGCCTGGATGCCAAGAAGAAAAAAAAAATACTGAGCACCTGGAAAAAATCTGCTACAAAAATGAGGAAGAAACAATGACTGAGAAAGTTCTGCAGCTGTTGAGCAAAAAGCAATGCAACCTCCGGACATGACTTCCAGTAGCCTACAGAAGATACAAGACAACTGCACACAGACCTGGTTAAAATAAACAAAACATTGATGGAGTATATCAACACAAACAACAAAAGGGTGGAAAAATGGAAGAAGCTGTAAACAGATATTCAGATGAGGTGATAAAGTTGCAAAAATCAGAGGTTGAAGCGAGGAAAAGGGTGGCTGAATATGAGACTACTGAGGAAGACTGTTTCAAAAAAATAATAGACTTAGTGGAAAGAACACAAAGGGAAAACCTGAGATTTTCAGCTACACCAGAGAAGCTGTGAGGAACAGACTGCATTAGTTTTATAAAAGTACAAATACGCAACTGGACTGGTATACCACAGCAGGTGGTGTTAGTTGAAAGGCCATATTGTGTATGTGCTCCAAACCTGGCTTTGAGAAAGCAACTTAGACATTTAATAGTAAAGATGCAATCCTACCAGCAGAAGGAGTTGATTCTGAGAAAACTGTGGTAGAAGTAGAAAATGCTAAAAGTGGGAGACAACAGATTGTTTGCGAGGAATGACTACTCGTGCACCAAACAGAAGAGGAGTAAATTCATGCCAATATTCAGGGCAGGTGTTGGATTAAAACTGCTATACCCAGCTGTCTTCAGGGTATTCTTCTCTGAAAGAACAAAATACTTTTTTGATGAATGAAGTACATACTAAGGGCAAAATATAAAAGTTTGTCCAACAAAAAGTGAGCTGTGAAACAGAAGGAGATTCAGATTATTGTACTTATGGTAATAAAACCACAGAGAGATTGTACCTGTGAAACATTTTCCACTGTTTCTATAGAAAATGTTGGAGAGAAGGAACGGAGCATAAGAGTTGACTAGAAGAATTGAGAGTATGTTGGAAATGAACCAGAGACAGGATCTGGGAGATGGAGATGAACAGTAATAAAACCAGTAACTTAATGTGAGATTACAATGCAGTCATTATATTTGTTAAATATTGGACTTTTTCAGAATTTGTTGGACTTGTGGAGGACTGTAAAGTATATGTCCTACTTCATGTCATTAATGTTTGGAAAAATGCCATGGGTAAGGAAGAGAGGAGAGAAAGTTAACTAAAGAAAACATTTTTTTCTTAATAGTACTACTTTTGTGGTGTGTGATTTTCTTTAAATGCTATAAAAGTTTTCTCAGTTATTTTTAAGTGTAATGGGGAATGTAAGTAGGTACGGGAGTTCTTTTTTTTCCCTTTCTTCCTCCCTTCTCTCTCTTCTTGTTCACTTTTAAGAAATGTAGGCTTTGCAATGTGGAAAAAAAAACACGACAAAAGAAGCAGTAATGTGCTTTTTCTCATTCTTACATGGGGGAATGACTTTATTAAGGACCTTAGATTGATTTAGTAACAAGTTTTAAGAGAAAGCAAGTAAATGAAAAAGAACGCTGAATATTATGAGTCTTTTTTTTTTCTAGCAATGAATGTATGCTTAGTAGCAAATCTCTGTCTGGCTCTCATGTCTCCCTGGAAACAGTCTGATAAACAGAAATTGACTTTGTGGTTCTCATATCTCTATGGAGACAATCTGCTATGAGAAATGGGCTGTCTGGTTCTCATGTCTCCGTGAAGACAATCTGATAAAAATAAATTGGTTACAGCCTGGTGGAGAGTGATTGACTGGGGGGAAAATATGAGAAACTGATTAGGAGAATAATGTTCTTTGAAAGCATTAAGGGGTTTCCCCTGCTGGGAGACCTGTAAAGATAAGACAAAACCATTTAGCACTTAGTAGAAGCACAGGTTGCACCATACGTTGTAGCATGAATAACCTTTCCTTCGGGTTAACTCATCTCTCTGAATGTGGCTGTCAGTTTGGGACCTTTGTTCCTGTTAGGAGGGTAAAACTTATTTGAAGGTGTACATAGTTTTGTGTGTTAGCATTAAATTAATGGGTATTAGGGAGGTTTTTTTTTTTTTTTTCTTTTTGTTAGGGCTTTCAGTAAAACTAAGTTTTGTAAGGTATAACATAGGCTCAAATGGATGTGATAGGAAACTATATAAAATTTCAACTTGCCAAACAGCATATACATGTAACACAAAAGCTGGAACTAGACATTTAACAAAAAAAAAGATGTACATAAAATGTGGGAATAATTTTTTAATACAGTGATGCTGTCTGTAATGTATTTAAAGGAGAACAACGGGATATTTAATTGTAGTGCACAGCCTGTCGTCTCTTTTCATTCCTATTACTTCATCCTGCTTAATAAACTCTGTACTGCATTTATTTAAAAATTATTATTGCTACTGTTTTCCTCCTAGCCATCCTCCGTTTCCGTACTGTTTTAGGTTACGTTTTAAAAGCAAATTGTCCCACCTTTGAAAACCGACTAACTGTCTCTTAAATCCTGACGTCAGGACAACTACACTTTTGTAGTAGTTACGGAGGAATTTCCACTCACAAACTGACGTCACCACTCCCATATTAGCATGGTCTTTAGAAGTAGGCTTTAAACCGCCCAGAAGGTGATGTCAGAGCTTTCTTGTCCCGCCCACTCCATTATCCTAATAAATCCTTGTATTCCCTTTGTGGAACTCCCTTACTTTCGATGTCTATCCGGCCGAGTTCATTCTACTGAGGGACCGAAGCATTGCCTGCAAATTCTACTCTATTACTTGTTGCTATGGTGAGTTTTTTTTATTTGTAGTTCAGGCTAATTTTAAATGAATTAATAATCCTTTTTTACATTAAGTTAAGTGCATAAAAAAAGTAGTAATATTTTATGTTTTGTGTTCTTGCCACGTGCTTCATTCGGGTAACGCTGCTTTGAGTTCGGAGTGTGTGTGTTTGTGAATGCTAAATGTGCATGTGCGAGTGTTTTTTTAATTGTAAACACAGACTGCTGAAATCGGATTGTGTGTGTGAATATATGGAATGGGTGTGTATGACTGGTGCAGTTTGTAGTCGAATGTCCTGCCGAATGACTGATTGCGTATAACTGTTAGCTTTTGCGTCTGGGTAAGTATATTTTTTAGTTAATATAGTATATTTATAGTTAGTGTTAGCGCGCATATTGTGTGTGTGTGTGAGAGAGAGAGAGACAGGCAAGAAAAAGAGCACGTTTTTTGTTCTGCTTCTTAGTCAGACTATGTTTATAGCTGTAAAGGAAAAGGCTGATAGCAGCATGTTTAAAAGTTAGCAAATAATACAAGCCAGTGACTGACTGTAGAAAGTTACTAACAATTTGTCAAGTTATTCTGAAACTAAGCTGCAATGCTTCATATTGCCACTTTATGTAAATACACAGAATAGCCTGAAGAAGAAAGATGGTAAAGATAATGTTATGTGGACATGGAATGCATTGTAAGAAAGGAGAATCTTCTTTAAAAAGTAAAATCACCTCAGTTTTGATACCCCTCAACAGCTCATTTTGAGGTAGAACAAATTAAAAAAAAAAAACTACATACAGGTCTGCAGGGGCTTTAGTACTGCATGCAAAAAATATATATATATATATATATATATATATATATATATATATATATATATCTTTAATATGTCCTTCAGTTATGTCCCTAAGGAATAGTGTGGTGGGAGGCATGGCTAAGTGCTCTGTTAGAGTCTTCCGCTGGATATTATCTAATCCCTGTGAATGACTTGTACCGATGTAAGTAATTATATAAGTATTTAATTTTCCAGTATTATACTGTGTTTTATATATTTTTAATGGGATATCAAATAATCCCTTTTGACAAATGTTTAAATATGAGTACCACAGAAGCCAAAGCTAGGCATTCTTATTAATGCGGATATTTAAACTGCATGATTTTTTTTTGCCAGCTAATAGGACAGCTGTGTTCTGTGATTCTTGGTAGTCTTTCCGTGTTTTTATTAACAAGAGCACACTGATACAAAAAAGATAATACGTTATGCGCCTGTAGAATATAATATGTAAGTACACAAAGTTAAATTAAAAAACAAGAAGGAAGCCAACAGAAGTCAGAAGCCAAGTTCAGACAAAAAAGGTTAAGGGAACTGGCCATTGCATTTGAAGTGGGGGAATGAGACAATCTTTCTGTCTCAAGCACTACATTGTCCAGCTAATTTCCCGGCTATGATGCCTTCTGTGCAGAGTTTACATGTCTTTTCAGTTTTCATCAGGTTCATCAGATAAACTCAACAAGCATGATGGCCTCTTTTTAGAGACAACCCAGTAGCACTGTTTTCTTGCTTATTTGTCTTTGCTGATCAGGAAAGTCTGACCAGACAAAGCCCATTTTAGGAGGAGGCTGATGAAAGCTCCAGCAGTTACGTTTTAGACATTTATGACAACTTTTTTTTTTTTTTTGGAAAGATACATTACCCAGATAGTTAGAAGACATTTAAATCAAACAGATAATTGTTCTGTTATGAGACTACACTAACATAAAATTTGTATTTAACAGCAATTAAGTGACTTGTTTAGAGTTGCGCAATATGCAGATGGTGAGTATCAGTCTCAAACCTAGGACTGCATTGTGATGATCATTAGCAACTCCTAGTGTTATTCTTTTTCTCTAAGCTTCTGCACTCAGTATACTCAATATAATGGCAGCTTGCCACTAATATATTAGTTGTTATAAGAAAAAGTACCTTAAGAATACTAAACCTTCTCCTGCACTGTTTCTTCACATTTCTCAAAAATTGTGAGTAGTATTACCGAGAACTGTAAACATGTTCTGGATAGTCTAGACATGCAGTGATACCTAGTAACAAGTCAGTGAACTTTGCATGTGAAATCAGTAGTCTGTCATTGGCTAGAAGAATTAAAGTATGTAATTTATTTGTGTTTTATTGTCCCACTAGTTCAGGGGAAGCCCAAGCTGGTATTCATACTGGCTGGAAGAAATTTTAACTAGGATACTGAGGAAATTCCCTTACTCTCTTTTCATTGTGTCTTGAATATTTTATTCCCAGTTGAATTACCACCATCTCAAGCAGATGGGATATTTGTGTAACAACACATCCAAAGTCTTGATTACTGCTTGTTAGTGAAAACATTGGTTAATTGTATCTGAAGGTATATGTAGAAAACACTAACATAAGGATGTGCAAATGATGCAACCAATATGTTTTTGGTAATATTAGTAATGGCGTTACTGAAAAAAAAAAGCTTTGGTGGAGGAAGCATGCAGATATATAACAAATGGAATGATTTGATTGGTGCCTTACAGAATTAATAGTGCAAAAGACTGTTCTTCATGTGACAGAAACAGGCTTGTGAAGTTATGCTTGCATGTTGCTTGCCTTGATTTACTCGTATTTAACACTGGGTGAAATATATTCACACACTCAGAGCTAGCCACCTGTTGAAGGGTCATTGTTGGTCATGACAGCAACACTAAAAATCAGAAGAAATAAGGGCTGTTTCACAAACAGGATTTGTTTCTTGCATGTCCCATTAGCGTAATCACATGGAAAAATGGCAAGGCAAAATCAAGTGTAATAGAAAAGATCCACAGTTCTCCTAACAGGTGCACTACAGACGAGGAACAGCATATCAGTCAGTCTTATTTACAATGGATAAGCAGCACCATTTAACAAACACTATTTACAAAGAACTGAATCATCCCTGTAATGTACTGGAAAAAAATAAAAGTTCTTGAACAGTCAGAAGGGGAGGGGTTCTCCTGTAGTGTTTGAGCCATATACTCTCTGTCCTATTTCCTGCAGTCTTGAAAATGTTTGCTGTGGTTAAGTATTACCATTTTTCAGTATTCAGACAGATACACACATACACACATACACGTGCAAGGACACACACCCCCAGAAACAAACACGATTGAAAATGTTCCATGTTTATTTAATTTGTTATTTGCAGATAATGTTTGGCTTATTAAATTGCCAAAATTTACTTTTAGTACTGGAAACCTATAACTATATAACTCATTTGTGGTTTAGCATGAGATATAATTTATCCAAGAGAAATGAGTGTACAGGATTAGGAACAAGGCAGAATAATCATGGACTATTGTACCTGCTTGGCAGTAATGTCCTTAGTGAAGCTCAACGCCCTCGTTTTACCCAACATGACATGTTACTTACCCAGGGTGCAGGGCACCTAACATTACTCTAGTAATGTTACTTACCCAGGATGCAGGGCAGTCACACTAAGCAAATGTTAAACCTCTTCTAGACACTAATATTTTGAAAATACACATACAGTAAAATCATATTGAAAATACATATTAATATGGGTATGTAAAAAGTGTTTTGTATTAAAAATATATTTATAAAAAAATCTAAAATATATATATATATATATATATATATATATATATATATATATATAAAATGCTTATATACAATATCCTATTCAATTATTTCAACAGATTTTATTCCTTTTAACCCCCACCCTTAATTTTTAAAAAATTTTTTTTAAAAATTTTTCCCTTTAAATTTAGGGGGGTTCATAGGTTGTACTAATTTTTGGGGTTTAATTTAAAATTTTTTTTTAAATTTTTAAATTTTTTGTCCTTTTTAAATAGGTTTACGGGAAATCCCCTTTTAAGGTTTTTCCCCCCCTTTTTGCAAAAAAAAGTCCAGGGTTTGTGTCTCCCACCCCGAATTTTTTTGAAACTCATCCAAGGTTGATTTTTTAGAGGGGGGGCCTCGGGGAATTTTGGGTTTCCCCCCTATTTTTTTTTAGGTTTAAGTCGGGGGTTTTTTTTTTGGGGGGGGGGGTTTTTGGGGGGGGGAATGGCTTTTTTTGCAGGCACAGCCCCCAAAAAGGGTTGGGAAGAGGGGGAGTTTTTTAAACTGGGGCATTGTTTGAGCCTTTTATCCTTTGGGGGGGGGGGTTTTTTTTTTGGGGCTTTTTTTGGGGGGGTTTTTTCCATTTTTTTTGGTAAAAAAAAAACCCTTTTGGGGTTGGGGCCCCCTTTTTTAAAGGGGGAATTAAAATTTTTTTTTTAAAAAAAAAAAGGGTTTTAAATTTTTGGTTTTTTTTTTTTGGTTTTTTTTTTTTGGGGGGGAAATTTTTTATTTATAATTTTTTTAAATTGGGGGGTTTTTTTTTAAAATTTTGTTTGGGGGGTTTTTAAAAAAAAAAATTTTTTTTTTAAATTTTTTTTTTTGGGGAAAAAAAAGGGGGGAAAAAATTTTTTTTTTTTTGGGGGGGGGTTTTTTTTGGGGGTTTGAAAAATAAAAAAAGGGGGGGGGTTTTTTGGGGGGTTTGGGTTTTTTTTTTTTTGGGGCCCCTTTTTAAAAATTTTTTTAAAAGGGGTTTTTTAAAAAAATTTTTTTTTTTTGGGGGAGGTTTTTTTAAAAATTTTGGGAAAATTTTTTTTTGGGGGGGTTTTTTAATTTTTTAAAATTTTTGGGGGAAAAATTTAAAAATTTTTTTAAAAAAGGGGGGGAAAAAATTTTTTTTCCCCTTTTTTTTTTTTTTGGGGTTTCCATAAAAAAAAAAATTTTTTAAAAATTTATTTTTTTTTGGGGAAAAAATTTAAAAAAAAATTTTTTTGGGGGTTTTGGGGTTTTTAAAATTTTTTGGGGGTTTTTTTTTTTTAAAAAAAAAATTTTTTTAATTTTTTTTTTTTTTAAATAAATTTTTTGTTTTTGGGGGGGGAAAAAATTTTTTTTTTTTTTTTTTTAAAAAAAAAAAAAAAAGGACTTTTTTTTTTTTTAAAGGGGGGTTTTTTTTTTTTAAAATTTTTTTTGGGTTATTTTTTTAAAATTTTTTGGGGGGGGTCTTTTTTAAAAAAAATTTTTTTTTTTTTGGGGGGGAAAATTTTTTAAAATTTTTTTTTAAAAAAAGGGGGGGGGTTTTTTTTTAAATTTTTTTTTTTAAAAAAATTTTTTTAAATTTTTTTTTTTAAAAAGGGGGGTTTTTAAAAAAATTTTTTTTTTAAAAAATTTTTTTTTGGGTTTTTATTTTTAAATTTTAAATTTTAATTTTTTTTTTTGGGGGTTTAATTTGGGTTGGGGTTTTGGGGGGGGTTTTAAAAAAAAATTTTTTTTGGGGTGTGAATTTTTTAAAATTTTTTATTTTTTTTTTGGGGTTTTTTTTTGGGGGGGTTTTTTTTTAAAATTTTTTAAAAAAATTTTTTTTTTGGGGGGGTTTTGTTTTTTTTAAATTTTTTATATTTTTTTTGGGGGGGGGTTTTTTTTTTAAATTTAATTTTTTAAAAAAAAAATTTTGGGTAAAAATTTTTTTTTTGGGGGGGGGCCCAAAATTTTTAAAAAATTTTTTTGGGGTTTTTAAAAAAATTTT